>NW_024538820.1:0-23832 GCF_016647635.1 Suillus subaureus | reverse complement strand
CGAACGTATTCAGGTGCTCGCGGGAAAGTGAGTGTGCCTTTTCCTGCGATTATTATCATCGCATATGTATTTTCAGTTCGACGTACACCGGCGCCACCCACCTATTCTGTCACTACACCCATCGTCTTCTAACCCTGCATATATCGCCCATTAACCCGGTGGCCTTTTCGTGCAGAACATTCACCACTTCCCATAGTCGATGTTTCCTTGTGCAAAGGGTAGACGTGTGCGGTAGCTTGATTTTTATCACTATCTGCGAAATCTCACGCATATATTTGCAGCGCAACATTGCAGCTGGTGCTTTCAGCTCTGACAATGGCTGAATACGTGACGAAGACCATGGTACTCCCTCGGGCAGCATCATTTGTGATCATTATGTTGGTCAATGGATCTGCCAGAAGGTGTCCTTCTTGCGGCAGCAACCAGTCAATACTGACATGTTGCACATCACTTCCATGTGGGCCTAGGTAGACCGTATTAACCACACACTGCGCGTCACAACCGCCGCTTATCGTTTGAAATTGCGTAGTTCAGAAACGAATTGCCTCGAAAAATGTTGCTTTACCACCTTGTCTGATGGGTTTGAATGGTCCCTTCCGGTATCTAGGGGGAAACACTGGATCCTCGACATTGAACACCGACACTTCATTGCGTGTATGCACGAATTCACAGGATAGTATGGAACAACATTAACATTGCGACAGGCCTCTGGATGTGACAATAATATGGAACGATATACCTATGGCTACGTGATAAATTGCTGGGACACATCCAAGGCTATCCTCCCATAATTTGCTGATAACTTGTTCTGCGGGACCGCACATCATGTCCTGCGTGACCAAGTACGCACTGATCTATTGTACAGTGAGTGCATGGTGTGCGGTTATCAAATACCTCAAAAATAGCAGGTCAAAGAGGGCAATATTATTGCCGCACGCGAATATATGTCAACTGATAAGTCATGCACAGCGTGTCGAAGTAAAGAGTCCTCGTACTTGACGAGAAGACGATCGTGAAAAACATGAGTCGAGCTTTAAAGTAACGACAATATGTCAAACTCACTGCTCGGGAGGCTGCGTTTATCTGCTGGTTCTAGACAGACGCCAGAGACTTGAGGGAGGAATGCTCGATATCGACGAATGTTAGCCGCGGTGGTAGAAGGATATAGTAAGCCGATTCATATGTGCTTGCAGACATGTGGGGCACAGAAGTCTGGAGGGTGGACAGACACGTTTCGATGACCTGAAGAAGGGGGGTCGACCTAAAACAAAGACATATACCACGCGGGTGATAAAAGGGATAACTGACGTCATTCAACGTACCGACAAGCTGAGACAGGGCTTTGTTATCTACCACAGCCTTCAAAGTTAACTTGAAGTGAGGGCGTATGCTGCGCAACCATCGAACCGTGACTGAGCGAGGAGGAACTTATTTGATTGAAAGTAGCGACTCACCTCTACTAGGAATTAATGGTATGGTCCCCACCACAAGAATTAGGTGGTCATCCAATTTCTTCCACGTGTACAAGGTACGTGATACCAGTAGCTATATTGAATCTGAGACCTGAGCACTGGGGGTTGAAATGTTGCAACGTTTGGCGCTTCAGCCGGAAAAAAACCAAAAGTCGTTGACGAATGCTCTAGGCTTTCACTTCAATGGCTCTATTTGCTTCTATTTACTCTAGGTTATCATCAGAGAATTCGTGAGTGTACCCAGGGTGCTTTACGTTGATTGCGGTGGTTTTCCGACGTTCTACATGGCTTTTATGACTTTATATTCCAATATAAAGAAAATCTTTCCTATATATGATCATATATCGGCATATATGACAATATCTTCGGTTCACGAGTCCTCTGATGATCATACTCATTTCAATCATGAGGTTGAGCGTTGCGTTTTACCGCATAGCTTTGAGCTCAATTAACAAGCGACCATCAATAGATCTCTGATTTATGGCTTCCTATCAGCAGGGGCATGTTCTTCCACATGCACTCGGCGCAACACATTAGAAGCTATGTGATAACTGTACAGCTTGTTGGCGACATAGAAGCTTCTGGTATTAGGTCTGATTCGTGCTGGCCTCATGTTTGTCTCGGCAAGTACTATAAGACCCCACTCGCTACTTGTATCCGAATCATCCACCCTCCCTGCAGAGTTCTCATTACTGTATCCATAGCACTACAACTCATCGAGGTAAGCGAACCTTCGAGCTCCGCAGCCTATAGTCAGTTAATCTCGGTCTACTACTAGTAGGTCGCACCGCACGTAGACGGAGAACACGTTAGCGCGCAGCCCTTCTCAGTGTCAATCCCCCCCCTTTTTTGTTGGCGCAGCATGTACCCAGATGCTGCTCAAGGCCTAGGTGCTATTCTAGGCGTAGTAGGTGCTCTTGCAGACTCGGACTCAGGTGGTACTCCGAATCCCCACCCACATATCCCTGTTCCAGGACCCGTCCCGGCCTCACTTCTTATTATATCTTTGGGATACAAACTCTGGGTAACAAGAAGGGAGCTAGCCACAACGTCACAATCACTTAATACGGCGAGACACAATATTGAAGTAGAAAAACGAGCCAGTGGTGCTGCAAAAAGAACAGCAGAAAATGCACAGAGGCGTCAGGAGGAAGCTGAACGGGCGAGGTCCGCAACAGAGCGTCGGTGGTTTGAAGGAGTTCGCCCCGAGTGCCGTCCGTCGAAGGAGGATATTGTTCGGATGAAGGCAGCTTATCATTACAGCCCAGACTTCCTCCACATCGCTGTCGTTGGCTCTTCTGGAGGCGGAAAGTCATCCTTTATTAATGCCGTCCGGGGCCTGTCCAACAATGACCCCATCGCCGCTCCTACGGGGATTGTTGAAACTACCGATGCGGTCACGAGATACACTGATCCATGCCAAGACTCCAAGATCTTTTGGTATGACGTTCCCGGTGCGGGCACTCCGAATATGCCTGACTGGCAGTACTTCAATAACTTGGGCCTCTACATCTTCGACTGCATCATTGTGCTAATCGACAATCGTTTCTCGGACTCAGACCTCGCAATTCTCCAGGCTTGCGAGCAGTTCACCAACATTGAGGTGTTCATTGTTCGCTCCAAGTCAGACCAGCACATCAACAACATGGTGTTGGACAGGATGCCACGAGGGTTCGACCCTTTTCATGCTGATGACGAGTCACGCTCTCGTTTCCAGCAGGTCAAATCAGAAATTCGGAGAGAGTTCATCGACAAAACGTACCAGAATGTGCAAACGAACCTTGAGAGCAACAATATCCCTCCCAAGAGAGTTTACATTGTTTGCAAGGACGCTGTGCATGCGATATGGAATAACTCGCCTTCACCCATGGCAATTGACGAGGAAGAGCTTCAAAATGATGTTGCAGAATATGTGCGTAGGCGTCTGCATAGGAATGTTCAAAATTAGGTCAGATCGTCTCGCTCGATCGTCTGTTACGCAGCATGTTATCCCGATTCCCTTTGATCTTTGTTGGTTTTTTTTATTTTTTTATTTCTCGTCAGACTGCACACCTGTGGATGTGGGTGCATGTGATAATCACATCTCCGAACGTATTCTTTGACCGATTCAGATTCCTGTCTACTACATGTACCATATCGTAGCGGCGTACCAGTATCCAATCAACTCGCTATCGTATGCGAATAAGGGCCGAACTCATGTTACCCAGGCTCTGAGGAAGTCAGCCAATCAACATGTAAGATGGCGCTCATCCCTGGACCTTTCATGCACCCTGGAGCCGGGTATGAAATGATAAAGTGATACAGCATGTTAATAATACAAGTAATAAGTGTTCTACGGGAGGGGGACTCAATCATCGACATCCCACTTCGGAATCGGCAACCTAGGAGGCAGTTTCTGCCATCCAGTGGCTGCCTCAGCAACGGCAGGAACATCCTTTACGATCATCGACTGCCCCGGTTCGTAGCTGCATGAAGCACTCAAGCTACTAGCGATGGACTCTCGCGAGTCAGCTGCACGAACTCGGATTTCTACCTCGATAGCATCTGGTTGTGAATGCTGAGCAGAGCGTTGCTTGTCTGGTCGCAAGGAGTTCTTCAGAGCATCGATAGAAAAGGATGGGGACAAAGGAGAAGGGGCCGGTGAAGACCCTGATGAGCCAAAGAATCTCCTAGCTGGACTCTGTCGAAAACCGTCACTGAAAGTAAGATTTTCTATGCAAAACGATACGTACCTTTGGACTGTACTGGACACTCGGCCTATTCTTGGGAAATGGCGTGCACTTCACCTTTAAACGCAAACGGTTTAGGCGACGAATCTCGTTTGGAGCCGAATCGAGCATTTGTTTTTCGGTAAGAGATTCGTTGCTGAGAGCAGTGAGTGTGTGATCATCTTCTGAGTTGGAGGCATCGTTGGTGGCACTCGACTCGGCGCAAACGTCTCCAAAGGATGAGAAGTCAGGAGGAAGGTGCAAGCTTACGTGCGGGGGGTGCGGTAGATTTAGGCTGGATAGTAGACAACTTGTCAGCGAAGAGGAGAGAGGGCCAGAGAGGAATGCTCACCATTGAGCTGTAGAGGGTTTAGCAGTGAGGAGCCTAATGAAGTTCTGCACATTTATTATACTCCCCATGTCGTCCATCCGTGGCTGGCTGTGGACTGTGCACGTACCTAACTAGCCACGAAATCCATAAAACACAATAGTCGTCCCCTTGGCAAATCTAGCAGCATCGCGTCAAAGGGACTCAAGCAAAGCAACTCAAAGGCGGAATAGAGACGCGTAATAAACAAACATAAACAATCGATTGGCGCAGAACTTACATGGAATTCAACAGTCAGGGGACCCAAACCGTCCTCGCGATGCCGAGTCCAGCCTTGTTCACCTTTTTATCGAAGCTGTTCTCAAAATTGCCACTTGGGGGCCCATAGAAGCAGTCAGGATTCAGGATGGAATGTTTCAAATCTCCAATATCACTGCCGCAAAGTAAGCACAATCGTCAAATTACACTTCATTCTCGTCTCATCCATACTTGCTTCTCAAATAGACCGTCAATGTCATACGAACATGTCTTGGCCCGAAAGCTGTGCTCAAGGGTGAGGCTAATAAACGATGGAAACATGATTCTCTTTGAATTGATGTTACATACCTTGCAGCAGACAGCATGATCGAACCAGTTGTACTACGAACGAAGAATGCGGCGATGTGTTATCATCCCAGGTGCCTTCTCAGTTCTTGAAATCATATTATTTTCTAATCATCCCGTAGCGAGAAAAATCCTTAGGTAGTCACTTTTTCAGCACGGATGCGACATCCACCCTGCTGTGGAGTTCTTCTGGTGACCTACACATCATGAATATGAGCACCCGCTATGAAAATAGATGTCTTCACACCCCTGCGCATTAAGAGGCGTTTCCTCCCGTATTCCGCTCGCTCTGCTGAGTACCTACTTCTTACTCAGCAGGTTCGTTGCATAGTCGTCTGAACCATTGGTCAACATTGTCGTTTACATAAGAAAGTCCAGCAAGATATCCGTTCTTGTTTTAATTGATCGAAATGAATACTTATCGTCGCACGAAGCCAGGTAGAAAAGGAAATTTAATCCGGAGGCCTTTGAATGAATCAAACTTTAGGTGGTTGTGAATTTGCACAGTAATTTGAAGCGACATGACGGTGATGATGCAGAAGGTAGTGCCCAATGATCAGGTCTTCAATGTCTGCTTTGAAGGGTATGGTGTATAGGCGTATACAGCTACATGGTAACAACGCAGGTTTGATCATTAAAGCACAAACGAATACCAGTCAGAAATACCTGGTCTTAGAATATAGCTAGAGTATTTCTATGGTGCCTACGTCCACATTGTCGATGGAAGTAATGTCTTCGATTCGTGCAACGATGTTACGGTCCGACGCGATCCTCTTGTATTCTCCGATATGCTGCTGGGATAGCAAAAATGCGTCGAAAGGCTGTTCCAGGCGAGCCATCAACCAAAACGCTCGTGAGTCAGACTCCTCTTCAACAGGCGAACCGCCGGGTAACTTGTCAGCGTCATCTATCGGAGACCCGGGCTCGGTGCAATCTCCCATGCTGTCCGTATTGCCTGTGAATTCAGGCTGCTCTGGAAAGTCAGGTACCCCGAGGAGATAACGATCCCATGGACAGACAAGTAAGAATGTCTGCCGAATGGGTTTTGCCCGCGAGAACTGAACTAGGGTCTCTTCAGTGGTGATCAGCAGGTCATGAAGCCCGTCTGCCTTGATTTCATGTGTGACGGAAGTCTCTTGGGCTAGGCCGCGCCTCCGTCTGACTTCCGTGACACGGAATAAAATGCAAGGCAGATGAAATCTGCAGTTTGCGAAGCGAGGAGCTCTCAGCTGTTCAAGCCAGTCATAAAATTTCAATGCGAGATCTCTAGGCACGGTTTGGCGGAGCGAAGAGACCTGCGTGTGAATATGATCTTCGGATAACGATGGAAGGGTGCGTGGAGAAGTGGTGTAAGAGATAATATGGTCCGGAAGACAGCTATTGAACTCGGAAGGTTGTCCGATCCAGTCAAGGACAGTGATGTCGCCCGACCGAGCCACGATCTCCTGCAGGAGCCGCCCGAGCGCATTCTGCTTCTTTTCACCATAAATGACAGGTAGGGTGATGCCAAAGATGCCAAATAATCAGTACGCAATGTCTTCCTGCAAAGTTGTGACGCGCTTCGATGCCTATTGCAGTTTCTCTCGGGCGCCGCTCATACCTGGACGGAAGGAGATCAGGGTCCGTGCATCTATGCCTGTCGCATCCTCCAACTCCTTCATGATTGTAGAGGACTCTTTGTGGTTGGGAGTGCGATCACCGAGATATATCGACCAATCTTTCTGATAAAAGATAACAGCTTTCGGAGCGACAAATTCTTGAAAGGTCCATCCTCGCTCGTTCCAAACACTTCTCACCAGTGCACTGGGCTGGGATGAAGTAGGGACATCGCATAGGTAGACGGTGGTAAGCGCTGAGTGGCGGTACCAAACGAACATAGAGTTGATCGATTCTTGAAGTTCGGTATTGCTATTCTTGTCAATGCAGCATGTATCCATCCATGCCCAGCAATATCCAGCATCACGAGCGATTTTGCAGAATGACTGGAGTTTTACGATGCTTTCAACCCGTACACGACCTTGTCCTGGATGTCGTGAAGTAGCATTTCCGTCTCTTCCCACCTGTGTGATAGCAGGACGCGGCGGAAGTACCTCGCCACCGTGTCTTTGATGTGTTCCGTTTGGAAATCTGAATGCTTCGTTGTGGATGAACGAAGTTCCTTGTACTCTGAACTCATTTTAAAGGAGTTTATCTGTGCCGCTCGGTTGCACAAGAGACCCGTGGACGTGTTAAGCAGACGAAGCGGGGCATTTTCGAGTTCAATCCAAACGGCTTTTCGAATAGTACCTTCTGCCTCGGATGGAGAGACATACTGCAGATGCAGGTCTGCGAAACAGGATAAGCATCTTCGAATTGATGGATGGATATCTTAGGACTTACTTCGTATCTGCGCTGCGGGAGTATTGTCCAACTTGTCCAACATGATTGTGAAGGCCTCGATAGCTTCGTCGTGACGTTGCATGCCACGCAGCGCTGTATGTGTCAACTGGTATCCAACGTGAGATGAAGGATTGAGTTCGGTAACCTATGCATCGCCGAAGTCAACATAGGCTACGAAAACATAGACGCTATCGCACCTTCTGTGCGTCGAGGAGCGCATCCTTCTATAGCATTTTACCTAACTTTGCCTTGCTGCGACTTGCAAAGACGGAATCGGATGTAGAATCCAGGTCGATCGCCGCCGAGTATAGGTCAGTAGCCCTGTCATACTTGCTTGCAGGGAGGGCAGCATCTCCATCGGCAAGACAGAGTGTGCTGCATTCTTACTTAAAAACTGAGTGAAATGCCGGTAAGGATTGTAACCTGCGCGACACCACGAACTCCAGACTTGCCATTGGACCAGTCAAGGTAGTCAGCCTTTGTATATTCATCACTCCAATCCATAATGTGTTGGTATGACCTCACGGCAGATATAAGGTCACCTGCCAAACGGAGTGCATCGCACTGTTTCTGGTGTGTAGTAAAGCACAAAGATTTGAGGTCCCAGACGAAGAGCTGAACAAGGGACTCAGTTATGAAAAGCATTTTACATGTATATTAACGTACCACCACCAAGTCCTCGTACATAAAATGAATAGGTGATCTCCATGATAGATGGCTGAACTGGAGAGTGGTGGTGAAGTGGTCAGCGGCTTCACCGTGGCGTGCGCCATCCAAAGCTGTTATTCCGAGTTGAACACGTAGATATGTCTAATATGTGAGGTTGCAAGGAACCAGTTAGTGTTGATGACCCTGTGTGGCTGCATGATACTTACTTCCACAATATGACATGCGCGAGTGTCGGCATTCGGATAACCAGCAGTGAGTTCTTTGAGGAGCAGGTTTGCCTCGTCATGTTGATCTGCATTGAAGAGGGCGATGGCCTAAAACACATGATGAAGCGGAGAGTATGCGAGACAAATGTGAGTCACACCTTGATCAAGAGCAGAAAATGAATGGTTTCTGAATCTTGACCCGTGTACATGAATGCAACATCAAATGCTGCCCTCGCATGCTGGATGTATCCTTTTCCGCAGAGGGCGATGCCCTTGGAGATATAGCCTGTCAATGAGGGCTGAATGCTGATGGACTATCTCACCATCGAGTTAGCCTTTTGTAAGGGGGTCATGATGGGTCGGTGAATCTCACCTTGATTGCATCCCGGAGAGCACGATCCCAGTCGTGTTTTCGCACCATAACAAATGATCGATGAGCGTAGGAAGTATGGTCGTTTGCATTGGTGCTGATATCTTTTGTGAGTAGTCCTTCAGCGGTAGATAGGTCTCCGTCTATGCATGCATCGCGGACTGTCCTGATGACTAGGATCTACACGAAACATGCTCGAATTGTAGTATATGAGCCAAGGACGAGAACATGCCTTTGGATGAAAACCCTGAGGTGCTCACTCCGAGATCATCCCACTGCAATGTCCATTGAGGATGCGGCTGCCGTCCACGGAGAAAGTGACACATGTCACCGAAAATGAGTATTTGAAGATGGCAATGGTTCGTCGATCTGAGAGCCGCCAGATATGGACGTGGTTGTCATCAGATGCGGAGGCGACAAGTGTGCCAGCAGGATTCACGGCAATGGCCTTGATAGAATCAGCATGGCTCATCCAGGGATCACCGACCTGCTGCCAGGTTGTTGTATCCCATTCGCGTATGGTAGGATTATTGCCGGCTGTGAGAAGGCGTGTGCCATCAGGTGTCCATGCGAGTGACGAGTTGACCGTCTGACCAATCTGACCCTGGAAGGATGCAACGCATTCTCTCGTGCTCGGATCATAAATTTGGACATTACGATCTTCTCTGATGGCAAGAAGTTCACCAGATGGCGAATACCGAACACAGATGACCAAACCACTACACTTTATTGGATCTCCTTGTTGCTCCCAGGCTTTGGTATTCCACAATTTCGTTGTTTTGTCCCATGAACCAGTGGCCAGCACTGTTCCATCGGGAGAAAAATCCAGCGACTTGGTCCAGTTAGGGCGGGCTCTGACGGGTTGGGTGAGCGGTTCGCCAGTTTCTCCGTGCCAGACGATGACCTCTCCATTCTCATCACCACTTGCTATCAATTGGCCATCTCGTGATACAGCCAATGCCCACACCCAGTGGCAATGCCCCTCCATCTTCTTCAACACAACACCTGTCTTCAAGTCCGACATACAAAGTGTCCTGTCGAATGAGCCTGTAGTAATTATCCGTCGTTTATCGGGGAAAACTGCGACTGCCGTTACGATTTCTTTATAGACTTTGAACTCTCGCAGGGGTGTAGTGATTGGAATGAGCTTCGGGATTTTACTGGAGATTGATGGCGTCGAGGTGGATTTTGGAGGGATTGTGGGTCTTTTGCTCTCAGCTGCAGAGGTGTGTGTATTAAACGTTCTATGTTGCTTCACTGTCTTCCTCGTTTATATAGACGCCCAGGACATGAGGCTGTTCGCTTCCATCACTGTCATGGCAAGAATGCACCCTATTGCCATACCCGGCGGCCGTCCTCGATCCCAGCGCCTCAGTGCATACATATGTCCGGTTCTTCTCTTAAAAGCTTTCAGAACGTATCCCATGGCATCCAATCGAGCAGTCGGTGTTTCCCGGCGCTCGAACCTGACTATCTATCCTACATGAGTGCATGAATATCGTTGTTTTTCGTGTCGAGCGACTACTCCAGCATATCACCATGTCACTCCTTCAAACACAAGCATATAGCTTATTTCAATATCTCATCGACTCCAAAGATCTGCTCACGCACCGGACGCAGCCAAATTCTCTCTTCCAGTATCTCAAACTCATCGCCAACTCTGTGACGGAGGAACACTTTACTTCCAGTGCTCTGCTCGTGATTTATCTCTGCTTTGAGCTTCGCTCACTCCCGGCCCAACTGGTTTCAGCTCTGTCATTCTCCAATCCCCTCCCAAGTTCATCGTCATTGGAATTCCGCACCACGCAAGTACCAGTGCAACATGCTCGCTTACATCAGTGAGTCCCCCCACCGCAGATGCTACCGAGCCCTGCATTCAAGAGACTGTCATCGTGGGCATTTGGGAATGCCATCTGCCATGGAATCAATAGTCCCTATACCTGGACCGCCGAGAGACCAAGTGAGGTACACACTGGTCCTTTCACCATGTGCCAGGCACTGCGTGATCGATCTTTGATTGACTGATAATTGAATGTCGTGTACTATCTCCGTGAATGAGAATTAATGGTCTGGCTGTAGATCGACGGGGCCTCCTCAAACCCTATCAGCACCCACATCACATTTTCGCCTACAGCTACGGCTCTGTTCTGGCAATGTTGTAACGAGTTAACTCACAGCCCAGTCCTTGGGCCGTTTGGTATTGAGGTGCCTCGCTAACTTCACCTAAGCAGTTCAACAGTGACTCAGACTTCGAAGTCGACGGCCACCTCCATGTTTTCAGTCTGGAACGTGTAGCTTCCTGGGTAAATTCCTATGGACTTCAACTTTAGACTATGTAGTGGGAGTAAGTATCTGATCCAATTCCACTTTGACCGTCTGTACAGTGGTTCCGCAATGGGTAGCATACTTTTAACCGATCACATTGCAGGGAGAAACTGCGGGATCATTGACCTGTGCATGTACCGACTAGCCACTGAGGCCACAAACCACAGTGGTTGTCCCCTCTCCACAGTGCATGCAAATTAAGCATGACAGTAGGACGGCTAGGTGGTAGCTAACTTGAGTGAAAGCTTGGTGATTGTGGGCGTCATAAAACTTTCGGATGTCTGTTAGCAAAGGCAATGAAAACAAAATTTGTCTGATGTACCTTTTGAGCATCTAAGGTCACTGGTGAATCTCCACTAGTCTTCGAGGACTGCGAGTAAATACTAGTTAGATGCTGGTGAGACGTGCACGGGCCACATCATATCAAAAAAATTCTCAAATTTTGTACGAACAATATCACAAACACATTAAATTTGAGATATTCTCAGCTAGTAATTTAGATCACGAATGTCGGGATGAGACTGGGGCGGGAAGTGTTGGGGTATAAGAAAAAGTCAAGACATGGGTGCAAGAGCGTAGATCATGTACGGTTACTGCGGTGGTGGCGTGGTAGAAGGGTGCAGTAGACTGTTCACTGATATGGTAACATAGGCAGGGGGAAGCACGACGGTGATGAGCACATCAATAGATGACTATGTATGGTTCGCGAATCCTTATCCTCTCCAATCTCAGGTAGTAGATATCGAAACTTACCAACCTGAAAGATGAGCCGAGCCGAGACGCTGAGAGACAACCACAACAGCTATCAAACAAATGTTAGAACGTACGAGAATACACATATGCCAGTGTAGGCTATACCTATCACGAACAGACGACTCGACGAGCACAAAACCAAGAAAGGAGAGAGCGAAACATGCAAATACTACTGAACTACAAAGAAGGAAAATAAATCCAAAGTTACAGAGCTCATGACAGAATTAAGTCAGGATAAGGCCAAGGTGGAACAGGAAGCACATAACACACGATACCCTCTTCGGTATAACCCAACTTAGCAACAGCGTTGCTCGCCTCCGACGCGGATGTGGTGTAAAAGTGGTCGGTACCACTGGAGCTGTAGAGGCGATACAAGGCAACGCTTCCGCATATGTTTGTGTTATAGACATATGCAGAAATCTCCTCGTAATCGTAACCAAGGCTTTTAGCGCTCTGCACCTCAGAATATGAAGTGGTGTAAAAATGGTCAATGACTTTGGGGTTGTACATGCGATATAATGGGACAGTGGAGGGCCGACGGTCTGGGGGGAGATACCATGGAAAGACATATGCAGCAACTCCCTCGCCGCTGTACCCAAGGAAGAAGACGGCATTGTTTGTCTCACTGGCATTAGTGGTATAAAAGTGATCCACATATTTTGGCTGGTAAGCTCTCAGAAAATCAACTGCAAGTCTTGAGTCGAGGCACCCTGCTGAAGGGACGTCTCCGAGTCTGACCTGTTGCGAATTAAGATGTCAACATCAAATGGTCATAATTTGAACATACCTGGGGAGTTGAGGTCAAGGCTCTTGTAAAAGCGACAAATAGAGCAAAGAAAGGGATTGAGCCCGAGGCTTTCATTGCGGTTAATTAGCTGAACATACACTGGGGATAAAGGCAACGTATTTATACTCAAAGATGCTGAGGCTCAGGGTAAGTAATGGTCCGATGTCCGAGCCTCATCAGTGTAGTGCTGCCGCAGTTCGGTCCAGAACCTAGGTTCGGGGTTCGGTGTGTCGTCGATAAATCCGGACCGGTTCGAACCTGCTGACTCTTGCGATTTTCGAAGTCAAAGCCTCATGTTTTTGGCGAGGCTTTCTGTTTAAGTATCGTCCTTGCCCTTCTGTTCACCGTCTGTGGACTGGTGAGGTAAGTAGCTCAAGGCCAATATATACAACTTGGGAACGTTGAGCGCTCAGAAGGCCATATACAACGATATGTAGTTAGTATGATTGGACGGGAACCTTGAGTGCTAGCACTGACCCCTGAAATATACGTCACAGTAAGCTCTGGAGCAGGCCCCATGATGCATAGTATCGGATCTGATCATATGGACTCCATCAGTCTTGTACCCTTCCATCACGTCCAGCATCGTCCCTGCACGGAGATGCCAAATTACCTGTTTGGTTCGGAAATGACCGAATAAGGTCCATTGGTGAGTGGGTCTAGGGTCTCAATGTGCTAAAGGCCGCGAGACTTGAGGTCAGAAGCTTATGCTCCCTACCCCCCACTAGCCCTCCCCCAACCGTAAACTACCCTGCTGGTGGGTCATGATTACTGGATACAACTGGCCGGTTGTTGAACGCAATTGCAGCTGTGCGACAGAGCCTGTACTCCAACTAGGTAGTGATGCATCGGGCCCAGCTTGGCCTGAAAGCCAAGGCTCGGACCTGGGCCTGGCTCGGGCTTGGCTCAGGCCTGGGCCGGGACTTGTGACTCTTGTCAGTAGGGAGCTGCATGAGCATACCCCTAGGTATCAGAGGCCACATACGCACTCATACAGAGTTTACCCGTGAGTACTGTATACAAATAATCAATTTATTAGATACAGAAACAATGAAAAAACTGCATCTACATTATCGGTTATGAGTGCAAATGAACACAATGAATAGCACGATGAACGAGTGCGAACGAGCACGGACAAATGAACACAAAGGAACAAGTGCAGACAAGCCAAGGCGAGTGAAGACAAGCCCAGTCAAAATGTGTGCAGATGAATGCAGACAAGTCAAGGGGAGTGAAAACGAGTGCAGGCAAGTCCAGACGAATGAAGTCAAGCCAAGTCAAGTCAAAACGAGTGCAGACAAGTACAGACGCATGCAGGTGAGTCTAGACGAGTCCAGACAAGTGCAGGCATTGAAGTGCAGGCAAAATAACTCACCAGTGGCGCACATCATGATGGAATGTGCCGCCAGCGTTTCCAAACTGGGAAGCCCGGGCCAACTCACAGGCCAGGCCCAATGCATCACTACAACTAGGCATATGCATCAGACTTACTACTAGAATTATCCTAAACAGAACGAGAAGGTCGGCGCGATCGGGTTAGTGTGGTAGCTCCCTGATGAGAACTTTCGCAGGTTCGAAACCACTGCCCTCCCCGCCACCCTGGCATTCCTCAAGTTGCCCCTATAGCTAGCATACCCTTATCCTAGGAGAAGGGTGACTGCAGCGGGTGCTAAGACTGTGGTCTACCATGCGACGCTCTGCTGTACACTCCCCGGGCTTGGGTTTTGCTTATCCAAGCCAGTTGCCAGTCTCTTGTACATTTTAGGGCTCCATGAAAAACTACGCTCGAGGTGTCTGTCATGTTTTTAACTCAGACCTATCCTCAGAGGGTCTGCCAACCAGTCTGGAAAATGGTTGTGCCTAGTCCTCAGCAGAACTCACATGAAAGAGGGTGGCAGAACCTGGTTGTTTTGCAAAACTATAGGCAGGCTATGTATTATAATACTAGTCTAATGCGTGTACAACGTTCCTAATGATGACTCTATCAATGTTGCCTCGTCTCATCCATCATGCACCCTCACCATTGTAATCAGCCACCTCAACCTCATCTAGTATAGCCTGTGGTATTACTGAAACTTGTCAAAAACAAAAGTACTCAAGCACTTCAACTTCGTTAATATGAATTCTTCAGTCTTTTTCAACTCCTTGAGAGCTGCAAATTCAGCAGCAATATCGTTGGGCGAGATACTCTCTGGACCAGCGAGCAAATAATCTGCATCGCGAGGCTCGGTCGAGGGTTTGGAACTTTGCATCTCTTGATGGGAATGATGGCGGCAGTAGGACTTCCAGAAGCAGATTGAGGATTCGAAACAGCCGAAGTAAGGAGAGCATTCGAATCAGGCCTCAGGGCACAGGTTGCCTGTCTTTTTCATCACAAGCAGGCATGCTGGGCGCAGAGGAGCAGTTACGTTGATACAGCGCTTGATAAGATCATCGGTTCGGTAGATTGTCATCACGACCCTGGATTGGAGTACCTGATGGGTGATCAGTGTCCCCGCAATGTTCACATCTCCAGTAGTAGCGATTCGGGTTGTTGTCAACTCGTTCCAAGCGCTCAAAATTGTCATTGATCAGCGATGCGAGGGGGCACCTTCCAGCATGCACCATTTACTTTAAGGATGTCGATTTTCGCACCCCCGAACCTGGAACCGGATATAGGTTAATAAAATACAGCATATTTATAATGTAAGTAATAAGTATTCTGCAGGAGGGGGACTCAATCATCGACATCCCACTTCGGAATTGGCAACCTAGGAGGCAGTTTCCTCCATCCAGTGGAGGCCACAGCAACGGCAGGAACATCCTTTACGATCATCGACTGCCCCGGTTCGTAGCTGCATGAAGCACTCAAGCTACTAGCGATGGACTCTCGCGAGTCAGCTGCACGAACTCGGGTTTCTGCCTCAATAGCATCTGGTTGTGAATGCTGAGCAGAGCGTCGCTTGTCTGGTCGCAGGGAGTTCTTTAGAGCATCGATAGAAAAGGATGGGGACAAAGGAGAAGGGGCCGGTGACCCTGATGAGCCAAAGAATCTCCTAGCCGGACTCTATCGGAAACCGTCACTAAGAGTAGGATTGTATATACAAAACGATGCGCACCTTTGGACTGTACTGGACACTCGGCCTATTCTTGGGAAATGGCGTGCACTTCACCTTTAAACGTAAACGGTTTAGGCGACGGATCTCGTTTGGAGCTGAATCAAGCATTTGTTCTTCGGTGAGGGATACGTCGCCGAAAGAAGTGAGTGTGTGATCGTCTTCTGAGTTGGAGGTATCGTTGGTGGCACTCGACTCAACGCAAACGTCTCCAAAGGATGAGAGGTCGGGAAGAAGGTGCAAGCTTATGTGCGGGTGTGCGGTAGATTTTGGCTAGACAACTTGTCAGCGAAGAGGAGAGAGGAACATAGAGGAATGCTCACCATTGAATTGTAGAAGGCTTAGCAGTGAGAAGCCTGACGACGTTTTGCATATTTATACTGCCCATGTCGTCCGTCCACTGCTAGTGGACTGTGCAGGTATGACTAGCCACAAAATCCACAAAACACAATAGATGTCCCCTCGGCAAATCCAGCAGCATCACGTCAAACGGTCAAAGGAAGGCTCGGGCAAAGCAACACAAAAGCGGATTAAAAGGGCGTAAACAAATATAAACAATTGATATGGTATACAGTCCATCCGGGATCTCTAGAACTTTTCAAAAATAAAATACATACTGCTACAATATTTCTAGGGTCCTAATGTCCATCATATTGTGAACAGAAGCAGTGTCTTTGACTTGTGCAATGATATCACGATCTGACGCGATCCTCTTGTATTCTCCGCCGCGCTGCTGTGCGAGCAAAAATGCACCAAATGGTTGTCGAAGGCGGACGACCAATCGCAATGCTTGTGAGCGACACTCCAAATCAATCCGCTCCTGTTTTGCAGAACGACGCGAGTGATTTAACAGAGATCCGGGATCGGACAAATCAACTGTGTCATCATCGAAGGCAGGCTGCTCTCCAAAGTCAGGCAGCTCGAGAAGACGACAGTCCCATGGACGGACAAGCAAGAATGTCTGTCGAGTAGGCCTTGCCCATGTGAATTGAACCAGCGTCTCTTCGGTGGTGGTCAACAGGTCATGAAGCCCATCCGCCTTTACTCCGTACGTGGATTGAGCTGCTTGGGCTAGATCCTGCCTCCGTCTGACTTCTGTGACACGATGCACTATGCAAGGCAGATGCAGTCTGCAGTTCGCGAAGCGAGCAGCGCTCACATTGTCAAGCCGGTCATAAAAACTTGAAGCCAATTCTACAGCCACAGTATGTTGCAGCGAAGAGACGGCAGTCTGAATCTGGTCTTCAGACAAAAGTGGGAGGGCGCATGGAGGAGCTGCGTATGATGAAATGTCGGCTGGGAGACAACTGTTGAACGTGGATGGTTGTCCGACCCAGTCGAGGGCTGTAATGTCCCCCGATCGAGCCACGATCTCCTGCAGGAGCCGCCCGAGTGCATTTTCCTTATTCTCGCCGTAAAGGATAGGTAGTTGGATGCCGAAGATACCAAACAGTGAGTACGCAATATTTTCCGCCACAGAAGTGACACGCGTAGACGCCCATTTGAGTTTCTCTCGAGCGTCTCTCATCCCCTGTTGGAAGGCAACGAGGGCGCGAGCATCTACGCCCGTCGCATCCTCCAGCTCATGCATAATCTCGACTGACTCCTTGTGGTTGTGAGAGTCATTGTCGAGATATAGAGTCCAATCTTGTTGGTAGAAGAGAATGACTTTAGGAGCCAGGAATTCTGGGACGGTCCACCCTCGGGTGTTCCAAGCACTCCTTGTTAGCGCGCCAGACTTGGACGAAGGCGGAACATCAGAGAGGTAGACGATCGTAAGCGCTGCATGGTAGTACTAGGCAAATATGGAGTTGAGCGATTTTTGGAGTTCGACATTGTTGTTCTGGTCGATGCAGCACGAATCAACCCACGCTCAGTGAAACCCTGCCTGGTGCGCTTTCTTGCAGAATAACTGCAATTTTCTGAGACCGCCGGCTGCCTCCAGCTGGAACACGGCCTTGTCCTTGATGTCACGCAGCAACGGCTCCTTTCCTTCCCATCTATGTGATAACATGACACATCCGAAGTATTTCGCCACTACATCTGTGATGATCTCCCTTGGGAGGTCTGCGTGCTTCATAATCGATAGCAGAAGCTGCTTGTACTTTGTGGTCGTTTTAAAAGCGCTTATCTGTGTTTCTCGATCACATAGAAGCCCAGTGGTGGTGTCGAACAGACGAAGCGGGGCGGTGTCAAGCTGAACATTCATGACCTTTTGAATGACATCATCTGCTTCGGAGGGACTGGCATACTGTTCACGCAGCTCTAAGGAAAGAGTTGAGCATCTAGACAATGTGTTGCTCACTGAGGCTCACTTCGTATCTGCATATCGTGAGCATTGTCCAATTTGGCGAGCATCACTTTGAAGGCCTCGATAGCTTCATTGTAGCGTTGTGCGCCATGAAGCGCTGTATGCTTCAACCGGTATCCAATATGCGACGAAGGGTTCAACTCGATTACCTATGTGTGGTCAAAGTGAGCGTTGGCTAGGAAGTTATTTGAATAGATGACATCGTACCTTTTGCGCATCGAGAAGTACGTCCTCCCACAGTGATTTTTCCGAGTTGGCCATATTGCGGTTTGCAAAGACTCGAGCCTTGACATTCAAAGATATGCTATATGACATGACGAAGGGGCAGAAAAATAACAGTAAAATACCTTTGATTCAGGCCAAGCATCCTTGGGCACTGCCCACCCCGATATCATCCTGTCGGAACCTCCGCTGAGGATGTGCTTGCCATCCACGGAGAAAGTGACGCATCCTACCCAGCTTGAGTGCTGGAAGATGGCGATGGTTCGCCGATCTGAGAGTCGTCAGAGACGAATATGCCTGTCATAAGATGCAGACGCGACGAGTATGCCAGCGGGATGAATGGAAATGGAGGAGATATCTGAAGTGTGGCCCCTCCAGGGATCACCGACCTGCTTCCAGGTCACTGTATCCCACTCCCGTATGGTCGGATCTTTTTGATCTCCTGCTGTGAGAAGGCGTGTGCCATCGAGCGTCCACGCGAGTGAAAAGTTGTATGGAATCTGGCCCTTGAAGTCTGCGACGCGTTCCCTCGTGTTTGAATTATAAATTTGGATGTCGTTGTATGTTGCAATCGCGAGAAGCTCGCCGGACGGCGAATACTGAACGCAGCGGACGCAATTTCTACGTTCGATTGGATTTCCTTGTAGCTGCCATGTCATCGTGGACCATAGCTTGGTCGTCTTGTCTTCTGAACCACTGGCCAGTATTGTTCCATCGGGAGAAAAGTCCAACGCGTAGATCCGATTAGAGTGGGCTTTAGTGGATTGGGTAAGAGATTCGCCAGTTTCCCCGTGCCAAATGATGAACACTCTTCTTTGATCACCGCTTGCTATCAACTGCCCATCTCGTGATACCGCCAATGTCGTCACCTTATCGCGATGCCCCTCCATCTTCTTCAACATGGCACCTGTCTTCAAGTCCCACAAACAAAGCGTCTTGTCAAACGAACCTGTCACCATACGTCGACCATCAGGGAAAACTGCTACAGCGCGTATGGCTTTTGTATGATCTTTGAACACTCGAAGGGGTGTGGTGTTTGGGATGAGCTGAGGCATTTCACTGGAGGTTGACGGTTTCGAGTACGGCCGAGGCGGACTGGGGAGAGTACTAAATAGTCTCCCCTAGTCAGATCTATCGAAGGACTGTGGGTGTGTACAGGTGCGAGTACCGCATAAACGCTCAGCTACTAATTAATCATGAAGGCTGTTCGTTAAATTTCACACACCAGTGTGCTTTGTACGATGAAGGATCTTGCGTCGAGATATATCACAGCTTAACTCTGCACCAGAGGGCACAGTGCATGAAAAAGTGCATGGCATTGCTCGTTGGAGTTCCTGTGCAATGAAATGGCAGCTAAGTACCCTCCAAAGTGCTTTTCATTGAGAGCGGGCTCCTACATATTATAGACGACGGAGCAGCTTGGAAGAAAATGTTCGCAGATGCTCATATGATCAATTCCCTGCTCATCACACAAAACCAGGCCGCCGATGACGACACTACCACCATTTCTGAGCCCCGCGGACATTATTGTCTGCTTCCGAACATCATCCCGGTCGAGCGACAAAAAACCGCGTCACGTTGATTTAGCAGTGTTTTAAGCACACGAAATCCCACAGTCTATCAAATTCTTTATCAACGATCTAGCTCTTTACATGCAATTATCTGCAACCGAGACCACGATGGCACCGCTGACGATCCTTGTTGCTTCATACACTGACTCGATCTACACGCTGTCCTTTGATCCAACACCATCGACAGGATCTCCGACACTTGAACTCCTCGCCCGAACACCCGTTGGGCACCATCCGTCATGGATCGCATCTCATCCGTCCAATAGATCCCTTATTTATACAGGGCTCGAACAGGCAGATGGAGAAGTCGTCGCGATCAAGTATGGAAAGGGTGGAATCGTCGAGGGAGGAGAGGTGGTGGCCAGGGCCAAGAGTGGTGGTGCAGACCCTTGCACCCTTCTTGTCACGGAAGACGAGCTTATCATTGGAAATGTAAGTCCCCGCAACGTCGGCTTCACCTGTTCTAAGCGTTTTTCCTTCCTTGCACTTGTGTCTGCACCCAGTACTCCTCGGGCACAATCGCGACCCTTCCGATATCAACATCCGCCCCTTACATACTCTCACCAAACACATGGACGCTTTCGATGCCCTTTGAGCATGTAGGTCGAAACAAAGCTCGTCAATCTTCATCCCACCCCCACCAAATTATCTTCAATCCACTGAACCAAACGGAGAAAGAGCTCCTTGTCCCGGATTTAGGTGCAGATAAGGTCTGGAGACTCGCCAAACGAAGCGATGGCAGGTGGACAATCTGTGGTCATATTGACTTTGAAGCAGGGGGTGGCCCACGACATGTCGTAGTTCGAGGTGTGTCATTAACTTCGACTCCTGAAGTCTTGTTGATTGTTGCAACAGGAGCTACCCTTTACACGCTACTGGAGCTCACTTTAAAGCTTGCTGTACACACTTTCCCTCCGCTTCCGGCGCCCCCCACTCCTCTTACATCTCTGTTCACGCTTTCTGGGTTACCGATACCGGATACCATGACGGCAGCGGAAATTCTGCTGCCCGAACCCAATGCATCCTTCCCTGAAACATTCATCTACACGTCGAACAGAAATGACCCTCATTCGGAGGGTGACACTATCGCGATTTTCTCTCTCGCCGCCGGAGAGGGCCAGCCAGAACTCGTGAACGAAGTACGCACGGGGCTAACCCATGTCCGTGGGATGGCGTTTGGAGGTGATGAAGACAAGTATCTGATTGTGGGTGGTGTGGAAGGTGGTGGAGTGAAGGTATTTGAGAGGATTGATGGTGGCAAGGGACTCGAAGAAATTGCGAAGCTCGGTGAAGACGTTGTAGGATGTCCCACTGGCTTCTTGTGGTACTGACATATGTCGTGAAGTCACGATGTGAACTGATGGTCTGCCCGCCAGTTTGGGTGTAATATTTATGGGTGTCTGCTCCAGGATACCAGTTGTGCAATGTATGTTTGCTATGTAGTGCCCGATCGAATGGGCTTTTATGGATTTGTACATCAAGGAAACCAATATGATGATGATCTACAACAATCATGATTACAACAGAACCAGATGCTACCTTTTATCATATGCGTAGTCCTGGACAGTATGTACATTGTATCCACTAGTTGTATCTCCACAGCTTCCACTTAGTAACCCCTCGTATCCGACTGTGATAGTGCGTACTAGGCCCTGTCAAATATCGTCAGTGTCACGAATGCCATCTATCCTCGGCTGCATGAACAAGGTTTTTTTTACAGATATTTTCAATACCCCTGCCTTCGCTCAAGGAAGTGTGGATATAAGTATCATTCTTGTCTTGTGCGCGGACTATCGCATTGCACCGCACCAGAAAAAACATAGAGAACGTCTGACGCTTTCCAACGAGCTCCTAATGGATACGTTGGCAATCCTGCGCGGTCGCCCAACTCCCAGACAAGACGGCATGGGATTAAGCCTGAAGTTTCGGGAATTCTAACGTCAATCTGTGAGATATAATCAACCCATCCAATGAGGCACGCTCTAGAGTTGTGCGAACGGTGATGCCTTGAATGTCGTCCATGGCGAATATCGCGTGCTCGGGTTGCTGTTGACGAAGTTCTGAAGAACGGAAGTGTAACTTGTAGCAACGAACAGGTGGCTTACCCCCCGATGACTATGGAATGCAGCCGAAGAATACACGCAGCAAGACCAATAAACTTATGCGAGAGAACGCAGCTGCACTACCAGCCTAAATATTATTCAGCTGAGCCTGCACGGTGATTACTCGAGAGGTCACCAACGAGGAGAGATGAGGTTCATGTAGAATATTGAGATGGCTCGCGCATATAAGTGGTTGATTTCCGTCTAGTATGCGTGATTTATCCGCGAAGCTAGAACGAAGATGCTAGACCGTCTCCATCAGTCAGCGTATTCACTCTAGTTTCGTGCTGAGACGTGATGATGGCCGTAGTTATGTGCTGTATGGGCGGTAAGGGACCAGATGAGCACTGACGAAATATAATAGCTCGTGGTGGATCAAGCAATCTCGATGAGATGACACACCACTACAAGGTATTATATGTTGGACGCGAGCAAGACACAGAAAGTAGATGGTGGTAGACGATCGTGTTCGCCAGCGTTGAGTACGGTGACCTAGAACAAGCGAACCAAGTTAGATCTGACACGATTCCATCAACTTCGTCCCTACTGTGGTCCCTTATTCACCTTATTCATTTTCTTTAGGATGCTGTGTGATCGCCCTGTGGAGCCGCAGCATGTTGATCAATATCAGACGTGACTGAAGGTAAGTGCCATAGAGCGCATGAGTAAATCGATCAAGGACTAAAATCGGGCAGAGGCGTCAAAAGCATATTTAAATTAGTGAGCAATGTCCACTCACTGCGTCTCGATTCCTACTCCCATCCGGCAAGCACTTCATCACATCAGGAGTCAGTGGTCGAATTGACTAAGTCTGAAGTCGAGCCAGGAACCCTAACGTCAGCATTGAAAGTCAACTCATCCAACAAAGCACGTACTAGAACTAGAGTGGCGCAAATGCGGAGCCCACGGAGCTGTTCCGAATGGTGTCGCGTCCCCGACATGCATCGTGGTATCGAGAGGACAGATATCGGAGGGCTTAACTCACATGGTCAAATCCGAGAAGCGTACGTGCAGGATCATTACCACTGCATGATAGAGCCACGGAGGGACCATGTTGTCGCTATGGGAGGGGTCACGGTCACGAACGAAGAAAAATGAACTTTCTGTAAAACGTTAAGATAGCCATAAGGTTGGGAATGTGGGCATGCCAGTGAGACCTGCTGCTCTGAGAAGAAGCTGAATACTTGTAAGTGATGCAGCCGGAATATTGAGCGGGTTCTACTACTAGTGATGAATATTCAACGTTCAATACTGATAGTACTGGCTGCCAGTACTTGATACCTATGGTGGATGTTCGCACTTGTCGTTTCAGACTCTCTATGTCACGTGACCCGCAACATTCGCTCCTATTAATAGATCTAAGATCGCGACTTTTCAGAAGCAACTTCGCGATGGACTTTCGAATCCAGTGGACATACCACTCAAGTGGCATAAAGCTGCTGCTGCCACCAAAACCCTTCCCCTTCAACTGGTAAACACGTGTCTGAAGCGTTTTAGATGACAAATCATGTCATGCGCGTCCGCCATCTTATAAGTTGCTTCGGTTTGGATTATTTTGTACGCTCACCGTTCGAACGAATAACACTTTGAACTCTTCCCAAGTTGCACGTACTTTGCGAGTCCCAACATGCAAACAAGTAATTCGAAAGTCAATCTTTCGACGGTCTCGGATATCATTGCTGCGCTGCAGATCATCGTAAGTGCCAAAGTTTTAGACACTCCTCTGCGAATAACAATTATTCGCATCAGCTATGTTCACAAGTAATCGTGCGTCCGTGAGGATATTTCATTCGATGCATTATTGACCATTAGCAGCCTGAGGTACTCGACCTTGAAACCCCGTACTCCCGAACCACATTCCCCAATCCCAATCACTGTGCAATTGAGCTCAAAGACCAGAGCATCCGTGCCATTATCACCGAACGCCAACA
>NW_024538819.1:0-23883 GCF_016647635.1 Suillus subaureus | reverse complement strand
AGATGAGTCAAAGTCAAAGTTAGGCCCGGGTATGTCTTTTGATATCGTGCGCACTGCGTACATATACCTTCGAATGTACAATCACAATCTACAGGCCCATCTATAAGATTCTACAAGTCCATCTATAATCTACCCACATCTATAATTCTGCGCTTGCCTACACAGTCACTGACACTGCGTCGTAGACTGATAATAGGTATATTTACGCATCACATCTAACATCTCCCAAACGACGTCAACTCCACTGATATTTTCCTGACGGCTCTACAAATCACTAATCACTCGTTTATCAGTTCCAACGGCCAATGTAAAAGCAGAAACACAATTCACTATGCAGAAAAAATATTCCTGCCATGCAGGTGAGTCAAGTTATCAAATCTAGGAAAACGGCTGATACTCACGCAAGCCCCCACAGGGCAGACCTGGCAATCTAGTTCACTATCGCAAAAGAAGGGACATTTTGCGGTGTTCGCGTCAATGGGCGTAGCGGAGATTGATGATGCTGCGACGGCGAGGATGATTGCAAGGGAGAAACGCATCGTGTGTGAGGATGTGGTATAGGATTTGAAGGGTTAGTAGGAAGACATCCTTACTTTTATATGCTGGATAACGAACGTTCTTTATCGTGTTAGGAGGAACCTGTCCACCGGAATCCTCTTATCAGCCTCGGGTCCAAGCTTTGAAGCTTGCCGCATTCAACTACATGATATCTGCAACGCCAGCAGGCAGGGTCTTTCGGCAATTAGTCTAGAGCGCCCCTCCGCCGGTGAATGTTATCATCGAGTCCTAGTACCCCCATGCGTCATGATTGAAGAGAGGACATTTCGATCCCAGAATATCCGTCTCTGCGAACATCCAAACCCCATCTGCGCCAGCACAGCCATCGTTCCCATGCACATATATTATATAGATAGTTGATTCTTCTTCCTCGCCAGACCCTATTCCTCATACCCCTCGCCTCCCGATACCCCCAGCGTTTATGGACCAGCCACCACAGTCCATAATTTAGGCTCTTCAGGCTACCATTAACACGCGCTTAACGACGCTCGCTATCAAACTTCGTCCTCGCCTCCATTCATAGCAAAGTTTTCTCCTCCTCCACTCTTCAACATAGTACCAAATTTCGTGTGGTATCCGATGATTTGGCGAACAACCGGTCTTTATCTGCACAAAGAGGGATTGTGCTCTGCTGAAGGTTGTCTTTCCTTTTACTAATGCTCGATTTCTTTAATTACAGTGAACGTGAACAGTGAGTCCGTGTTGTCACCGTTTTTTGTGTGTATGCCTGATGGTGTAGACTGGCATTTTCGGTGGTATCGGAGAATACCACCAAACTGAGAGCGTCCAGCGCATTACTCCGTCCGATATCAGATATTCATGATACCAAGCGCTGTTTCAAGCTGGGTAACTTGATGCTGTCCTCGTGCCCAAGAAAGAAGGGTACGTTTTTACTCGAGGCGCGAGTGTATTCGCTGACTGGCGCTAGTACGCTTCGCAGAGGGTGCAAGCGCCATGTGTCGAGATCTCGACATTGATCTACGGCGTATAAGTCAAGTTGGAGCATGCTGTTAGTTGACTTGTTGATATGTCTCATGCATAGTTGGCTGTTTTATAATCGTCTGGATGACGAAGAGCTTAAATTTCTTGGAATACGCTAGCCGAGCAACTTTACTGCGCGCTCGTGGTCGTGATGAGGAATTCGACGCATTCCGGAAGACTCGCAGAGTTGTAGCTCGTGGGTGGGTGCGTTTTCAACCCTTTGATGTCGTGCGCATTTAGACAACCTGTAGCTAGATCTATTTCACCCAAGGTGCCTGAACAACCGCAACTGCAGCCGCCTCGCCGCATGAATCGAGGTGCTCATGGTGGGTATGGTAATCTGCTTGGAGCATCTTTCCAGATACACGGCACGTCCCTCTCCTTCCAAGGAGATGCTGGAGTAGGGGCCCCTAGGGGTGTAGGCAAGGCGACTGTAGTGAGCTGAGCAGCGTGAGAGAGCAACTCATCTTGTTCCAGAGCAGTCCCAGTCAGAGAGCAGCGAGAACCCACACCAATGCCTTGGAAGAAATAGATGCGGTGTCGTTTAGACGAGTCAAAAGTCGAAGCTAGGCCCAGGCATGTTTTTTGGCAGTCATCGGTATCGTGCGTACACGCTTAAACCAGCTTTCCCGCTCATAGTCACATCGTGCCTACCTAGAGTTGTTTAAAAAAACAATCAAACGTCTAAAGTCAAGATCTGAGTATGTTTTTATTGGGTCCATCGTACATTGTACGATCTACAAGTCGGTGTACGGTGATTCAGCAGGAGCAACAGTCACTGAAACTGTGTCGTGGACTGATCAGCATGCTTCTCAGTAGGATTCTTTTGGTGTCCTTACACATCATATCCAAATTTCCCAATCGAACAAAAATGACACCACCGATGTTTTCCTGGCGGTGGCGCGTTGATCAACTCTACGAAGGACTAGTAACGCATGCGTCAGTGCCAACGGCCTTACTGCACCAATGTGAAAGAAAAACACGACTCACGTGCAGATGGAATTAGCGGTGTCCTATGCAGGTGAGTTACTGGCATGTCATTAAAGTCCGAACCCAGGAAAACTACTGTACTCACGCATACCGGCAAACCGCAGCCATCGCAATCTATATTATTGGCACAAAAAGAAGGACATTCAAGGACTTCAATCACATCAGCGGGAGTGGCGAAGATTGATGATACTAAAGCAGCAATGACGGCGAGGACGAAACGCATTGTTTATGACCCGTGTAATAGGGATAAAATAATTCTTAGGAATGGTAGGAAGACGGCTGGCTTTTATATGTTGCACATTGTGCTTCTTGCGTACGTGGTTGTGCGTTCAAACGGATGCATATTTGGAATGCCAGCAGTTCTAGGTCTATTAGCAATTTGATGTGGAACTACTGAACATCCATGTTTTCAATCAGCTTGTTGACTCGGTACCAGGAGCACTTGACTTATCTCAGAGTAAGGCTGTTTTCTGGTTCCCCAGTGTTCTTCAAGCGTCAGATCGATCCGTCTTGCATTTAAGTGCTGTCTGCTTGTTTCGCATTTTTGGCGAATCAAAGCTTTTGGGTACGAAATGCACCTGGTTTGCCAATAAGTAAGCCTAACAAGGCTTGCTGCGTAAATACCTAATACCGGCGATAAATATTGCCTCGAATATTTCGAGTTTGGTCCTCTCCTTGTCTCGTCAGAACGCCCCTACAAAGCGGTTTATATGTTGTACAAATGTGAAGAAAATATTTGAAATTTAAACTGACGTACACGCATCACCAAAAGTCCAGAAAACGGGTATCGCCTTATTAGGTTAACATCAGCTGTCGACCCAGGATCAAAAGCACTCAACATCTCGGAGTAAAAATGTATTCTTATTGAGGTGATGGCCCCTGGCGTTCTTCAAGCGTCAGACCGGTCAGTCTTGCGCTTAACTTGACCAGTGCAAACGTGTGCGATCTCATCACGGTGGAGTGGCGATGATGTCAGAGTCGCAAGTACTGTCCGTTGGCGGGCATGTCCCAAGCGAGACTCGTAACCAGTCTCTCTGAGATGTTGAGTGCTTGACGTAGTAGTAAGACTGTTCGATCTCGGAGTGTGAAGCGAAGAGTTTGAAATTCGCCACATGCCGGTTGCCGCTTTGCATCTAGCTTCGTCTATCGCACAATCATTGAAGTTAGACCAATAATGGTTGGGTTGGGCCGAGCGTCAGCTCGGTTCTGGCTGATTGAATGACCATTATGACTGTGGAGCTACGAGGTTATCAATGATAGGAACGGATAATCAAATACGGACGTGTAAAATATTGAAGAACGGTCAATATATATGCTAAAAATTAAACTGATCCTGGGTGCTGCAATGAAGGGAATCGAGAACAAGAAGGAAAGGCTTACCGCTCAGCCGGATGTGTGGTGCCGGTTCCTTCCGAGCACTTTCACGTTGCTCACGAGTATCAGCTAAGCTCCATCATCGACATCGATCTTAGCCTTCTCATCCCCGTCTTCGTTGCACCCCACCGAACGCAATATACGCACCATCGATTAATGCTGTGAACTCTTTCCACGCCGCTGCTGCGCTAGCGTTACCCGAAGAACCAGTGACGATGCGAGTGCCGTCTGGCGAGAACGAGACCCAGTTAACTGAATCACCCAGGTAGTATGTCCCCTAAGCACGGTATGAACAGTCTCTCAGTTCGTATAACGTCCGAATACTACAGGAAGAATATTCGGATATCGTGCAGAACGCTTTCTCGATAGCGGAGAGTTGGCAGGCGAGAATGGGAGTGCTGATACATACAGCTTTGACGTGCTGTGTAAAATCATACCGCATACTGCCGAAGACTTGAATGAACCTCTGTACGCCCATCGCAGTCGACGAGACATCTTTGAATTCGGACTGGCCCTGTGGTTGCGCATGAGCACTCAGATGACGAAGACTTCACCAACTCTCCCAACTCCCGGTCTAAGATCCAAGTGCATTATCCTTCACCCTCTGTGCACAACCAAGACCCGCTCTATCGTCTGTGCAGATGACGAAGGCGTCTCAGAGATCACCGATGCTTATGAAGAGGAAGAAGAGTACGATTTCTACACACGCCAATTCGATCGTCATCGAACAAGTATGGTTCAACGAGGAAGAATTTATCTATTCCCAGCCTTCCTTTGTACCGGCCAAAAAACATTCACCCCATCTCACTATCAGTCCCAAAAACACCCATGAACGGGATGTACCTCCCATGCGCAAGCACCGACTCCGACACCCCACGGTCGTCTTTTGATTCTTTTCGAGCAGCCATTCCCACTCCTCCTCGAGTGTGCCTATCCAAATCCTGTTGAACGTTGTTGAGAAACAATCAAACTAAAAAGTCAAGACCTAGGTGTATTTTTATTGGGTCCATCATGTGCATATGCTTACAATTCTACGATCTAAAGGCTCAGGCCCGTCTGCAAAGGAGCAACAGTCACGGACGCTGATCTGCACGGCAATAGGTGTTCTTGCATGCCATATCTAACATTTCCCAATCTAACGAAAATAACGCCAACTCCACCTATGTTTTCCTGACGGCTCTACAAATCACTGATAATTCTCGTGTCAGTGCCAACGGCCACACGATACGAAAGCAGAAACGCGACTCACTGTGCAGAAAGGAAATTTCTGCCATGTAGGTCAGTCATATTATCAAATCCAGGAAAACGACTGATACTCACGCAAAGCCCCCAAGTGCAGTCTTTGCAATTTATGTCAATCCAGCAAAAGAGGGGACATCTCTGGGCGCTAGCGTCGATGGGCGTTGCAGATATTGACGATGCAGCGATGGCGAGGACGATTGCAAAGGAGAAACGCATCGTGTGTGAGGATGTGATATGGGGTCAAATAAGCCTGAAGGGTTGGTAGGGAGACGCTGACACCTTGCTTTTATTTGCTGGATAATGCCCTTTATGATGTTGGGAAGAACTTATCCCCTTACTGGCTTCGAATGTCCAAGCTTTGAAGGTCTCCTGAATTTTCTTGCGTGGTTGTGCGGCATTCGACCACAAAATCTCCACAATGCCAGCAGATTGCGAAGTGGCAATTTGGTCTAGAACGATTGAAAACCCCTGCGCTGGTGAATGTTTTCCTCGAATCCTGGTACCCCCATGTATCATGATTGAAACGAGGACATCTTGATCCCAGAATATCCACCCCTCCGACCCCGTCCGAATATCTGAACCCCATCTGCGCCAGTACAGTCATCGTTCTCATGCACCACATATACTATCAAATTTAATGTTGGAATAAAATCATGTATTAAGATACCTTTGGACGAGCTTATGCAGAGCGGCTTGATGCTTGTAAAGTTACACCCGATTCTCGAGAACCTGTGCAGTCATTGTTATGCATACCACACGCTCGCCATTAAGGACCCAGGTACTTTGAATCGATGAGCCAGAGCTGGAATAGCGCTATCGCGAGATGCACGACTTCTATCACGCCCCCTTCGGATTTAAAGTCTCGCCCTCCCCGAACTTGCACTCAAAGCTTTGGAGTTTACGAATCTAAGCTTCCCCATGACTGCATTGTCCCTGGGAGCCTCAATTCACATCAGCGAGCCTGAATTTGAGGGGAATGCATCCCTTTTGGATGCGAGATGCGGGAGTCGTGCGAGGCGTTTGCTTACAGTGTATTGGGAGGAGAGATGGGGACAGGACCTGGACGAAATGAAGGAATTCCGCGGTCCTCGCGTGTTGACTTCCCTTGACAGATACCATGGTGATAGGTAATTGTCATTTGTTTTCCGTTTACCACGTTGAGGACGACGAAGAGGCTAGTGAAGGACGAGGTTTCTTGCCTGTGACGTGCAGTAAAATATATACATGCGTTCGAAGGAGCGACATGGTAACGTGCCGGAGTAGCTACTCGACACGAAAAACAGTGATATTCATGCGATCATGCAAAATACATAGTCAGATTCGTGTGTCGGGGAGGACCAACCACTCGATTGGATACGATGGAATACATTCTGGAAGATTTGAAGACAAGAGTGGGACGCATGTATGCACTGAAGCGCTGGGAGAGTATACTGTCGAGGATGGCGGGTATGATAATAGGGTACACTCAGCTAAGGTCTGATATCAATTTGGTGAACAATCAAAATCAAAAGTCGAAGGAGGGAGCCATATACGGGACTAGGTGTGTTTTATTAGGTCCGTTGTGCATTGTACGATCTACAAGCCCGTCTAGTATGGTGATTCAGCAGGAGCAACAGTCACTGACACTGCGCCGTGCACTGATCAGCACGCTCCTCAATAGGATTCATTGTGTCCTTACACGTCATATCAATATTTCCCAATCCAACAAAAATTACGCCAAATCCACCGATGGGTTCCTGACGGCGTGTTATTCAACTCTCCAGATTACTAGTAACTCACGCGTCAGTGCCAACGGTCTTATTGCGTGAAAGTAGAAACACGACTCACGTGCAGATGCCCATAAGGGGGTCCTATGCAAGCGAGTCACTGGCATGTCATTAAAGTTCGAACCCATGAAAACTACTGTACTCACGCATGACGTCGAATAACAGTCCTTGCAATCTTCGTCAGTGTAACAAAAAATAGGACAATTACAGTCATCAGTTGCGTCAGCGGGTATGGCGAAGATTGATGATGCTAAAGCAGCAATGACGGCGAGGATGAAACGCATTGTTTATGACTCGTGTGATATCAGGATCAGAGAAGTCTGAGGGAAATAGTAGGAAGGCGGCTGGCTTTTATGTGCTGAATATTGTTCTTTCAAATTCTTCCTGCGTGCGTGGTCGTACATTCAAACAAATGCATATCTGAAATGCCAGCAGTTCTTGCCAGCTAAGGTCTATTAGCAATTTGGTGTGGAACTACTGAACATTCGTGTTTCCAATCAGCTGTCGACTCAGGATCAAAAGCACTCAACGTCTCGGAGTAAGGTTGTATTCCTGTTGAGCCGATGGACCCTGGCGTTCTTCAAGCGTCAGATCGGTCAGTCTTGCGTTTAAATTAACCAGTGCTGTCTTCGTATTTTCAATTTTTGGCAAATCAAAGCAGAAGTATGCATTTTGATAAGAAATGTGTGGTTTTGTCACGGTGGAGCTCTGGCATTGATGTCAGAGTCAAACCGTCCGTTGACGGGTATGTCCCAAGCTAGACTCATAAGTCCAGTCTTACTGCGTTTCTAAGATGTTAAGTGTTTGACGTCGGTCGATCTCGGAGTGATTTGGTAGGTGAAGCGAGGAGTTTGAAATTTACTTCATGCCGGTCGTGCCGCTTTAGGTGAGTACAGCAAAATCTGAGCTTCCCGTCCTCGTTGCACCCACCGAACGCGATATACGCGTCATCAACTACATACCAACTGTCATGCTACACATTAAGTCAATTGGCTCTAATCATTGATTAATGTTGATTTTCAGACCGCAATATGAAGTATTGTCTTACTGTGCCAGGCCTCATTCAGGCTGGGTTAAGCACCACTCATACCACAAGTTCGTCCCAACATCTTCGCAACCTTCAAAATCGTTCAGATCAACCGCTAGGTGTTGGATCAGTTGGCGATCTGTTGAGTCTCTAGAAGCAATTTCACTTTCAAACACCGCAACTTTACACACCAAGCTGACTAGCAAAAGTCGAAGTTGGGAGCTATATACTTAATAGGTGTGTAACAGTATTCATCCTCAAGCTCGTCTGAAAAAAGCGCCACGATCTCACCCTTCTCCTTCCCTCCCACTCCGGACCTGAAACCAAACTCCACACTCGATGGTGCTGTTCTATGATATCCTCACTCACTGCTAGCGCTGACCCTCCACATATGATTCTGAGTCCGTTGGGCGGGGTGTTTGAGCATGTGGCAAACTTCAAACTCTGCGCTTCGCCTGCTAAATACCCCGCGATCAAGTGCTTGCGTATTACATAAGACTGGTTACGAGTCTAGCTTGGAACATGCCCGCCAATGGACAATGACATTAACGACACTCCACTGTGACGAGATCGCACGCATTTCCTACCAAAATGCATACTTCTGCTTTAGTTCGCCGAAAATCGAAAATTGGAAGACAGCACCGGTTAAGTTAAATGCCAGACGGACCGATCTGAGGAACACAAACTTACTCTAAGATGTTGAGTGCTTTTGGTACCGAGTCGACAGTGGCGGCTGATTTGAAAAACGAATGTTCAATAGCTCCACACCAAATTGCTAATAGACTTTAGCTGGCAAACACTGCTGGCATTGCAGATGTGCATCTGTTCGAGAGCACAACCACGTATGCAAGAACAATGTTCAACACATAAAAGCTAGTCGTCTTCCCACTATTTCCTTCAGAATTATCTTAACCCATATCACAAGTCATAAACAATGCGTTTCATCCTCTTCGTCATCACTGCTTTAGCATCATCAATTTCTGCCATGCCCACTCACGCATGTCCCTCTACTTGCACCACTGATGCAGAGTGCGTGGCCTGCGGTTCGACGCTATGCGTGAGTATTAGTAGTTTTCCTGGGTTTGAACTTTGATAACATGTCAGTGACTCACCTGCGTAGTACCCCGTTTATGCCTTCTGCGTAGTGAGTCGTGTTTCTGCTTTCACATGAGTGCAGTATGGCCGTTGGCACTAACACATGAGTTAGTCTGGTGATTTGCAGAGTTGATCATCGCGCCGTCAGGAAAGCATCGGTGCAGTTGGCGTAATTTTGTTCGATTGGGAAATGTTAGATATGACGTGTAAGAACACAGAAAGAATCCTATCATCACTGAACGTTAACGAACAGATGAACAAATTAAATTATCATATCAAGCTATACATCACAGCTACTTTCATATCGATGGACCGGATTTCATTTTTGTCTTGCCACTTCTATTTACTTGTGGAACTGAACAAATGCCCGCCTTTTACGCCGGTACTGTTCGCGCGGAATACCCCCAGAACAGCAAAGTCTCATTCTCAAACGTCTTCGTCTCCATCTATCATTCCACGGTGATAGTATTAGCTCACCACACGACTTAAGGTCATATTTGCATCTACTATCATGATTCAGAATGCTGCTTCCACTTGATATTAACAAAATCTGTTCTGTGAGTTTGGAAGCACGTCCTGCAGTATCAAAACTGTTTTCAATTTTCGGCGAATCGAGTCAAGCAGAAGTATGCATTTTGGAAGCCGTTTCGTTTTGGTCTCGTCACGGTACAGGGGCGTTGATGTCACAGTCACACCTTCTCCGTTGGCAGGCGTGTCCTGAAGAAGAATTCTTAGCCTTCCTTCGCACCTGCCCAAAACATCCACCTCATCTCTCGATTCTAAATCCGTTGCATGGGGTGTTTGGGTCGAAACCAAAATTGAGATCGGTATTGGGGTCAAGGCAGGCGCCTCCTCTGCTTCCGATCATGTCTTCGCCTCCTCCTTATTATGCGTCATGCAGTTTGTCGCCATTACAAACGTGGACCAACACCCAGACCCAAACACGCGCTCAGTCCGTACAAAATGCCTCTAACACGAATGGTATACAACGCCCACCATACCCAGTATACCTCCACCCACGCCTAGGTACAGCGGCCGCTAAAACTCACGCTCATCGACGTCTTCTGAGTCGTCGGAAAGTGGGAGCTGTGAGAGCGGAGGGATTGGAAGGATTAGGAAGAAGCCGATTCCTATTGAAATGTTTTTGAGGACTTGATGCGAATGTGGGTATGGTGTTTCGATTCTCGTGTTTGGTGTCTTTGGCGTTCTCTTCTGGTTGAAGGTCTTTTTAATAGCACTTTACTCTCGTTAACGATGATGTGCCGCAGCACCCAGTTCAGTTCATGCGCCCCATCCAACACACTTTCCACCTACCCACTCTCAGCAACCCAGTCAGTCATCGATAATAGGCGAGGACTCCTGGTCACCGCCGCTCAGCTGGATATTTCTCAAAACAGGAATACGGTCCCTCTCAGAGTAACTGCGTCGGCTGCTGCTGTCCCGCAACCGCAAACAAAGGTCCTCCAAGAGGACCGTCCATCAGAAACCAAGGTACCTGTCGTCCCATGGGACCTGCGTTAGGGTTAGAGACTCCCCAGTTGCGCAACTGAAACAAGTACTTTAGCATTATCACGACTTTGTATTCTTACAGGTATAAGAGTAGTCGCTCCGTTATTCCACTTTGTCTCCTCCCTATGGAGAACTCGACCGTTTCTTACCGATGTAGTAAGGCTACTGACAATGGAAGAATTAACTTTGCTCATACACATCAAAATTTCCAATTTTCGTTAATCATTAACACACATTGCAACCAAACCAATACAAATACTTCAATCTCACCGTTTACAACTCTACGGAGAAGGACAAATCTTGTGCAGTCAGCCCACCCGTCTGAACGGGCTTCGCAGGCGGTCTCTCGGCTCACGACGACGACGACGACAACGATGCAAATGACAACAGCGATAACTGAGGCACCATCATAGACAGCACCTTCGGTGGTGGAGACCTGAACTTCGGCGCTGCAATCGCTCAACAGATCCATATCCCGACCAAATGATGGAGAAGCAGATGGTGGTGGTAGCATGGGGTGCCTGGAATGCGCGCATTCAGTGAGGGAGGCCACTGTCTGCGGTGTGTGGCAGCATGATCAAGTAGACTCTGCGTGCATAGCCAGACTGCGAGCTTGGCATTGCTGGGACAGGCAGTGCGAATGGCGTGCAGATCTGCGATGAAGTCACATATTCATCAAAGTGATATTGACTTCGATGACTTGTCGAAGTTCAGTGCTCGGGTGGAGGATGGCGAATTGAGAGATAAGTCCATGGACTCGCATGGTGCCGGGAAGGGATCTGTGTGAGGCAGGGTTGACAAAACGGAGAGTGAGCCGTCGTTATCATCGTCTTGATATGCAGCTGTTGTCCGGCCAGTGTTTGGAGATGGCGCGAAAGAAGTAGCCCCCAGCATGGGATGCATGCTGGGCCTTGGGGCTTGCGGAGGTGAGACAAGTGGTGGCAGGAGTAGTGGTATTGAGAGCACAGAAGGCGCCTTGGGTGGCGGCGGGAGTCGAAAGGGTGAGTGCATTCTTGAAGATGGATGGTTGGTTGGTTGGTTCTGTAATCACAGAGTTAGGGTTCGGAATGCAGACATTCGCATTGGGTTTGTATCGCAGCAAGCTGTACTTGCATCACGATTGACATGAACACCATCATCAAACCTTTGTTCGCCCTCCTCCATTCACCGATCAGATCATGGTCAGTATGGTAATTTGCTTAGAGCACCCTTCCCAGATACACGCTCTCTGAGATGTCTTGGAAGACGTGGACGCAGTGTAACTGGGAAAATAAAAATGATTGTTGTTAGATGAGTTGAAAGTCGAAATTGGGAGCTATATACTAGGTGTGTTCGACAGCCATCGATCGATATCGTGTGCACATACTCATGAATGTACAGCATATAATACAAAGCGATTCTGTACTTGTCATGTACTTAGCCTGCCGGGACAATCATCTCATCTTGCCAAGAAATCAATAATTGATTCAAGAGTCATGATGTTCATGATGTGATTGCGGAACCTGGCTTGAAGCTTTTTCGTTCACATATTACGTGCCTATCTAGATCTTGTCGCACGTTGTTGAAACAATCGAAGTCAAAATCGGAGTAGGGAGCTGTACGGTATACGGGACCTAGGTGTGTTTTTATTAGGTCCATCGTGCGCATATATACTTATCTTTATAATTGTATGATCTACAAGCCGGTCTACGTCACACTAACAGCGTGAGGCTGTAATGTGGACTGATCTGCACGCTCCTTGATGGTATTTTTTTTGTCATTACACGTCTTATCTTAGTCTGACATTCCCTATATTTCACGCCAACGCCAATATGCAAAGAGCTGTAAATGGGCCGATATTTTCCTGAGGTACGTTGATCGACTCTACAAATCACTAATAACTTGCGCGTCAGTGTCAACGGTCATACTGCACCGATATGCAAGCAGAAACACGACTCACTATGCACAAAAAAAAGGTCTATCGTGCAGGTGAGCCATGTTGACAAGTCCAGGAAAACTACTGATACTCACGCATTCATTATAAGTGCAGTCCATGCTGGTGCACGCTGAGTCATTCCAGCACAACCAGGGACAACTGTCTGCGCTAGTTGCGCCAGCCGCGTCAGTGGGCATAGCAGAGATTGATGATGCTAAAGCAGCAACGACGGCGAAGACAATTGCAGAGGAGAGACGCATTGTTTGTGACTCGTGTTGTATGGTGTGGGATCAGATAATTAGCAGGAAGCCGACTGGCTTTTATGCGCTGAATATTGTTCTTTGGAACTCCTCTTGCGTGACTGTGCCTTCAAACAGATCCATATGTGCAGTGCCAGCAAAGTCCATCAGCAGTCTGGCGTGGGGCTACTGGGCGTTCGCATTTCCAACAAACCGTCGGCTTGGTACCAAAAGCACTTGACATCTCAGAGTCATGATGTCTCCATGTGAGTTAAAAATCAGGCTGATTATACGTGGTTAGGTTAAAGTACTACAGGTATGCCGAGCAAGAATCCGTCACATTCACTTGCATACTTCGTGAGACTGCATGCAGAGTTGGATGTAACAGGACTTATGTATGTCGCCGTCCTATCTTTGTCGTTCTTAAGTGTTAAGACGAAGCCTCAAAGGGACGTTCCCAAGCAGCAGATCTCAGATCTCATACTTCGGTTCGTCTTGCGTTTCCCCGCATGTATCAATACTCTTTCACTACGCAGTCTCACATTAACAAAAAGGACACCATCCCATCTGAATCAGATATCAGAGTCTGTCATGCCCTTCACACGCCTAGATCGAAGTTCATCTGGAGCTAGTGTGGGTTTTGCACGTATGTGAGAGGAACGCAGCCATCTGGTCTCTTTTTTTGATTTGGTGTAGATATTCCTTTCCTAAGGCGTCTGATGATGGTAAGTAAAAGTTCGAGGTCGCTTGTTATGTGCTTACTAGTCTCCCTTAGTCAGATCTATAATCGTTAGAGTCACGGTGCGGGCCGCTGGGATCAGTGAAACTCTGATAGAATGAAGATAATCGTTCATTGTACAGAGTGAACCCTGGATACTTGTCCCTGACTTGGCCTATTTTCACTTTTTATTGAATTGGCTGGAGACCCGCCAGCTATGGACAATTCTGACCCAGCTTCCTTTCGACTGTCGACGTGCGCAGCCAGTAAGATAAAAGCTGGAGAAGGTGTTATCAAAATGACCTTGCATCAGTCGCCAGAATGAAATATGCAACAGATTGGCAGAGCGAGCTCTTGTTCTGCATAGTTGGTCTTTTTTCATTGTTCCATGGTAGTCATAATGTTGGTATCTGTAATTCTGCCTTGCAATATCAAATTATCACGTATAACAGCAATGCCCCTTTTGTCATGCTATACCGAGCTCTCTTGCCAAGATCTGGAGACCCTGAATCATCGCATTCGTCAAAAGATATATAGACAGACGGAGGAGGGTAGCTCACCAGATGTTTACTGAAGAAACGCGAGATCACAAATCCACCGGTAGCAAACCAAAGTCCCGGATGTCCAGAGGGTCGATATGTCTGATTAAGTTCTCCTTCTGAGTCGAGGCCCATCACCTCAGGCGGAAGTTGTTCGGTGATTTCGTTGCCAAGAAGGGCTCTCGTAGTCTTCATGACGGGTTCATTTCCCGTACTGCAACATGCGTGAGAAAGACCAACGAGAAATTACCAGTCAGACCATACGCAAGGACGATAACATCTGCTGAGAGCTTGGAGCCATCTTTAAACGTGATCCCATCTTTGTCGAAGTGACTGATGTCTTGGCCTTGCTTTATCTGGTCGTATAATCGCAACAATCAGCCACAGCCTTCAGACAATGAATACAAGTCCTACCTTGACTCTGCCTTCGACAATTAGCTTACCACACCCAATGTCAAGCACTGTATGGGGTTTAAAATGCCACTCGTCTCAAGAACAATTCCGAACGCACTAGTCCCTGATGCCTGGCGCCCGAACAAAAATCCTTCTAGCCCAACCTCACCACTACCGGGCGAAAGTTCCCAAGTTAAGTTGAATCCAACCTTGCGCAAACCGTCGTGGAGTTCCTTGTCCAACATCTTCACGTGTTGGATCCCACCTGATTTTATCAGTTGCAGAAGGAAGGCCAATGGCATTGAATTATTGCGGAAATCCAGTTCCTCGATAGGGGTACCATCAGGGAAAGGCAAGTTGAAGTGTGTTTGTTCTGCAGCACTGGAGGATATAATGCATGTAGCGCTTCTTTGGACCATTGTTACCTTTTCTTCCTGATATAATCATGACCTTAATATTGTTCAATCCATACACGCACCTCAGCGGCATCATGCGCTACAAAATCTTGACATATGTCTCCACCAGCATTTCCCTAACGCCCTCATGAGTGCGTGCGCATGTATGAAATTGAGACGTAGAACTTACCGCACCCACAACGACAACGCGTTTGCCCCGGAATTGCTCTGCATTTGTATGGAAGTCGGAATGATACAAGGCTCCCTGAAATTCATCCATTCCATTCCAAGTAGGGATACGAGGGCTTCCGCTTCCTGTGGCAAGCACCAGGTGCTTCGGGTTAAGGAATACTTTCCGATCTCCACGCTGGACCTCCACAGTCCATCTTGCGGATGATGAATCGTACACTGGAGTTGATGCTATGGTACTCGAGAGCCAGATACACAATTCCTGGTTCACAGCATATGAATCCAGGAAATTGGCAAGTTTCCCCTTCGGAATGTACTTGGGGAAGGTTGTCCTAGCATTGCTTAGATACGCAATACCTTTGGACCGTGGAAAGCACATACGGATAGGGACTGTAAAGCACTGCGTATAGATTTAACCCAAAGCCTCTTGTAAAAAGATGATAAGACGTACTGGAGCTTTGATATGCGGGAGTATGCAGGGTAAGGTTCGGGTACCTGTGATTCGTATCTATAATGAAGAACGACATATTATCCCTGTGTTTGCACATACCGGTGTCGCCAAGAGTCTCCGACATGCGAATTTTTCTCAATCACGAGCGCACGGATACCCAACCTACGCAGCCGCGCTGCAGACGTAAGGCCGGCTTGTCCACCACCAACTTTTTATACTCATCAAGTCATCATAGTCAATGAGAGAAACTGCACTGCACCGATCAAAACAGTGGGGTCCGCCTCTATAGCACGGAATTTTGCGTCAACATCCTCCTCCCAGGTCATTTTGCGACCCTCATATAGGCCATGTTGATTTGCGGAAGACTCCTCGTGCCCGACAAGTTCCTGCATGTTTGTGAAAAAAGTTAAGGCCTTCCACTTCCCATCGGCATCTTGTGTCAGACGGAAGAAACCTCGTCCGAATGCAGCCGGTTTCGTAATGGTAAATGCGAAAGCACCTTGTACTCCCTCAATGCCTTGCGGACCTAGCAGTTTGAATGGTGAAGGCGCATTGGCGGTCTGATCGTCCAGCTTGAAGTCACGAAGACCAGAATGCTCAAGTCGCGGCTTTCCATCAACCACCTCCGAGAGAAATCCGTGTATTTTTTCCGAACCTGATAGCGTCCTAAAATTCCAAGAAAAACATAGAAGATCTAAGAGAGAGAACACTCGTGAGTACGCCTTAGTTTCTTGGACAAGCACCGACCTCTGAACCACCCATCTGAAAGGAAATGGCTCACAAATGAAGTAGAATCTCCGGTGGACGACGCAACCTCTAGGCTTTTGAGCCAGTTAGCAGAGATCGCATAAAGGTCCCCTGAAATCATGTCGGTACAGCAGGAGATAGTGAACGTGAATATAGTGCAAGTGTGGAGATATAATGAAACCGGTGTCCTTAAAGCTCGGCCTGGAAATGACCAAGATAACTCTCAACTAGCGTCGCGTGATAGTACATGAGCAACAGAAGGCTGCGGTGTGAACAATTCATCAGTTATCAGTTGGTCCGCCGATAGATTACCCACTTGACTAGTGCTTTCCCACCGATTGATAACTCGACTATGGTGCTTTATTTAGTTGGTTCAGGTGTCGCAAGGAATTCTGTATCATGGCTTTCCCGACGCGACAGAGTTTCAACCTAGTGAGTAAGCCTGACTCATATTCCCTACTTTGCTATTTTCTTAGAGAACGCATGGTAAGGGGGCTCTAACTTGGTCACAGGTGAGTTGGCTATTGGCTGATGAAGATGTAGAGTAAGCTCCGATTAAGACGAATTGTGATGACACTGCTCGTACCAACCACTCCTAGCATTGGTAGTCAAATCCGGTATCGAAGGATAGTTGAAGGGTCATGATTTTGAAAATTGAAAGGAAATCCGTTTCATGATATATCAGAATGGATGATATTCCGGTATGGCCTGGGAGCTGAAAGTCCATCATCAGAAGGCGCTAATTGTAGCACATTCGAAGACAGAGATTTATCCCGGGGAGACTCGGAGTCGGAGGTACTGGTAAATGGTACGGTTGCCGGTAAGCGTGACTGAGGGAGTCAGTCAAAGTTGTGTTTGCGCCCACCTCCATAATCCGAGAAAACATACTGTTGGGAGCTTAGCACATTTAATATTTAATGTCCAACTTGAGGATGATCATGATGTCCTTGTCCTTGAAAATCACGCTGAGTTAAGTGTGATTTGTAACATGTGACATGCGACAGTGATAATATTAAATTATATAATTTCTGTCTCCATCCTGACGGTCCACTCAACTTGCATCGTCTATCCATAGGCCTACTCTGCATGCCTACATGGACAATCTTCTCTCAGAATGAGAAACAATATACCCATCCAATGCAGATGAATGTATTTCGGGTCATGAAAACTGCCTACCACATGTTGTACCCATCAAGGGAGCCCTCCACAATCGACGATATATCATCACAACCCTTGACAATCAAATATGCATTCTCAGAAGAAAACACAGGACCCCCAGACCTATCGAGCCTTGTCATATGTGTTAATCGCTTTTCTGTCGTATTTTGTGACATGCAGATCCAAGATAATTGGCGTAATGTTTGCATTCCCATCCCTAGTGAGCTCACGCCGGTCATCATGGACATATATGAGTTTGCTCTGGCGAGGTCCGATGTATGCTCTCACCAGTGGGACACAATGACGGAGAGTTACTTTGCACGCAGGATATGGAAACAGCTGCAAGTGGAGGTAAGTATCGATTTGTATTCTTACGTTATTATGATACGAATTAACTGCGGTAGAGATATCACCAGCGTGTTTCACAGCAACAGCCTCCTGGTGGCACAGACACTAGATTACCACCAGCCTTCTGGAAGTGCTCTTTATGTGCCTCCGATCTTATCCGCTGCAACAGCTGTCAGGTTGCATCGTGCGAGTCGCGTGATTGCCGTGGATCTTCCGAACCCCCGCTCGCACGGTGCATCACTCATACAGAGGAAGTGCTATGTCTCCCATGCCTCGAGCATCAGGATTCTAAGCGGATGGAACAGTGTCTAGGGTGCAACTCCTGGTGCTGCGCGAAAGATCAGCTATCATGTACTGGTCGTCCTGTTGGCATTGAGTCCAATTCTTTCTTATGGGGACACCAACCCACACTCCGTCTTATGGTCGCCTACGCCAGTCATGACCGCGTTCACCTTCCCAAGCCTAAGTCTTGTTTAGAATGCGAACTACCCGGCTGGCGGACCTGCTCCAACCGTACATGTTGGTCTGTTCAGATCTGCCCGGAATGCGCGAGCTGTGGCGTGACGTGTTTGTGCAAAAGAGTGTGGGCTTGCGATCTCTGTGCTGAATGGGGAGGCATCATCATCCGATGCCCGCGCTGTGACCGGCCATTTTGCATCACTTGCTACTACATTGACCAGTGCAAGACGTGTCGCCGCGTGAGCCTGTGCTATGATTGCGCCGAAGAAGCGCCAGATGTAGACGAGGTAGTGCCTGCTGAAGTCGCCTCGTCATGTGCCGGCTGCGTGGGAGGTGTGCGAAGGCGTAGGATTTATTCATGGGAATGGAGGTAAAATAACTCAGACTCAGACCGAGGGGTCCAGGCTCGTAAGCCGAGTCGGAAGCCAGGAAGGAGACCCGCCAAACACTTCTTGTGAATAGGAGCACTGATATTTCTTCAGGGTTCCGACTGTATGCTGCCCATAGTCACGTAGTGATGTAAGTTTGTGACGTATACCACAAATAAAACAGCGCTAGCAGTGTCCTCAGTTCCCTTCCCATCGCGTGGAAGTTCAACACAGAACGAGTCCGAGAAAAACAGTGTACCATGACACGGTCCTCGTACTGTTTGTGGCATGAGCATAGAGCAGGAGCATCACTATCAAATTTGACACCAACCACCCGGAACGGCACACACAATACAATAACGGGCCTTGCACCATCCATTCACTTCGCTTTCAAGTAAGGCGACTTGAAAATTTTCAATGGCCATCGTGTGCACATACACTTTCAATTTACAGGTTCAAGCTACGGCGATTCTTCCCTCATCATATGCATATGGCCTACTTGGACAATAATGAATAAAATCAAGAACTGATTCAAGATACTTACGATGTGACTGGAAAAATAGCTTGGAACAATTTTCCCGCTCGCACGGTGTTTATCTAGACCGTCGAGCGTTGTTGAGAAACAAATTGAAAGTAGAAAGCAGAAGGAGGGAGCTGTAGGTGTGTTTTCGATTTTGACGTTCACAATCATCAGTAAGGGTCGCCGCGCGAGAAAGACCATGATCAGGCGCTGAAAATTCTACCACATGTTGGGCCTATTCAAGAGCTCTCCGGCCGAGCAAAGAGAACTTGAATAGGTACAGCTTCGTAGTGGCCAATGGAAAGTACGTATCTATGTACCCCGCCTGCATCAACTGCAAGGGCGCAATTTCCTGCCTATCTGACAGAACCAGGACTCCACGCTATATTGAGTTTGCTCCCTGTTGCGACTAGTCGCCCAGTCCAAGCTCTGCGATTGATCCTCCACAGATTCAATCACTCATCAATCGAAGAAGCTTCCTGGCAAACGGCCTACCCACCACTGCGCCTCCCTGCCCACGAACTTGGGAAGTTCATCAACCCGTTTCTGGGTGGGACGCTGATGATAATTATCAGGTCGGTCGTCGGAGATGTACAACACATTAACGAATCCTTCGCTCATGCATTTCGCTGGAACTATCTGTCTGGGAGGTAGAATTGCCGAACCCGAACCCATCGAAGAAATTCTGAAGTATCTTTTGAAGCTGTATAGGGGGTCCACGTGGACGTTGCTGCTGTTCGATTCCGGGCTTGATTAAGGAAATTTAAATAGTCAACTGTTCGGCTTGCGTGGTTGACAGTGGGCTTGAAGGAAAGAAAATCCAAAATCCGGAACAGTTGATACACATATTTCCAATAAGTCACATGTAATCCAGCACGAGTGAATACCGGCCTCGACAGAATCCAACGGAACAAGTGGTTCACGTGTCCCTACCAGCTACGGATGGTGTCCGTTTATTCCTCGGCGGTATATCATCAGGCGCATCACCACGAACATCGAACTTCCGACGAGGGAGATGAGCTAAATGCAAATGTTAGCACAAGGCTTGTGCAAGTGCAGGAACAATGTGAAATACTCACCCCACTGAAGAGCGACGGTATCCACCACCTATATTGAGAACCGAGCAAAGCGCCTGGTATTGGGCCGCCTGAAAACATTAGTTCAATAGTGGATACAGACCGGAAAGTAACTACTTACTGAGTAATCCACTAAAAGCTGATCATTCGCGCATTGTCAAGAGTTCCGAGACAGTGTTAGATATTACATACAAATGATGGCAAAACATATGCCCATTCGCGCTCTGCATATGAGGAGGGTCAACATCACCAGAATGCAAATGTGGGGGGAGCCAACCCTAGCTCAGACAAATCGGGCGTGAATTCAGTCACTAATGGGACTATCAGCGCGCTGCCTTGGAAAGTCAGTGCCAGGAATTACACGAGCTGCAGTGTGATACATACAGACACCAGAAAAGTAGCCGTATGCAAGTCCTAACACAACCACACTGGCCACGTCACTCAGAGCTATCATGGACATTATAATGGCACTGCATGCGACAGCGCATGCAATCGTGAAGTTCAACACCCCTGTATACGTTGCAATCATTCCTGCCGTGCAGCGGCCGGTGACACAAGCACCATTCGTGATCACAAACTAAATCAGGTTAAGAGTCGACGACGGAGGATAAAATATCGAACGTACGGAGTAGAACGAAAAATGTACGTCGATCCCATGTTTGATAGAGTCCAGCTGTAAGTAGAATATGGGGAAGTAATAGCTGGTCTGACACAGCAGGAACCTAGGCGTAATCAGCTCCAAAGATTTTGAGTTGGTTTATATGGATGCCAAAGAGAACCTACCCAACGGTCATGAGGATGAAGAGAACCTCGCGAGAGCATTTTCGCGCCATTGCGGTATAACTGACACTCGGTACAGGCAGTTCTCTTGTACGCATGAACAAACAGGCGATCAATAACAGAGCACTGACAAAGCCCGCACTAGCGCGAACCCCTCTTGCAAAGCCAACAGTACCATTCAAAAGGTGATTGAGCATGATCGGATGAATCATGGAACCAAGTGGTGTACCGGATGTGACGAGAGACATAACCAGCGTGCGTCTTCTGGAGAAGTGCTGAGAGACGATCGCCAAGGAGGGACCATACATTATACCTATCCCAATCCCAGAAAGGACACCTTGAACCATGAAGATCTAGTCACCACATATAGGTAGCCTTCCTACAGTAGTTACCGTGGCTGCTCACCATGTAAAACTGACCAGGCTTAGCAAAGGATAACGCAAACAAGGACAGTGATTGGAGCAACGACCCCACGATCACCAAATGATAGCTAATGGTAATCAGCGTGATAAACAACCGACTATGAATGTTATGGAAAGTTGAAACTTACAACCACCCTCTGTCGTACAGCGGACCTGAGATCAACGTGACATTGTCTGCGAGGAACGAGACCAGTGCACCAATCCATCTGACACTGACTGAGACCAAAATTTGCAGAGCAAAAGCATATTCACTTACGATATTGTAGATGGTGGATAGCTGGTCAGATAAATTCGTGTGTAATAATCTTACGAGGGTCGTGTATCACCTTTGGATATATATAATCGTGCGACTGCTGCATACCTTGATAAACTCCAAAAGACGATATATATCTGCTCAAGTGCTATTGACTGATATATCTCGAACGAACGGAGAGAACCAACCCGAAACAACAAAATTGCATGAGGAAACCAGACATCGTCGTGATTTTTAGACACACAACATACGGGTATCATTTGAGACGTGGCTTACCACCCAAAAACAGTCCCCCAGGCCTGAAACCCGCCATCCGGAGGGCCTGATTGTGAACAAGCTGTTTGGGAATTAGATGACGGTATAGGTCCTAGCTCTTCCGGATCATTTAATTTCTTGTTCGTTGTGAACGTATTGTGGGTTGCGGACTTCATTGACATGGAAGCAAAAGGGAGTTAAGACGCTATGCACCAGCAAATGTTGGGCTTACGGATTATAAGACCAATGTTGGATCGCTTTGAGTCTCACACTAAGTGGCACCCTGAGCCAGGACCCCAGACACTACCATCAGAGGAATCGTGAACCGAAGATATTGTCATATATAGGAAAGGTTTTCTTTATAAGTCATATCAAGCCATGTATAACTAGGCAAGTGCATGGGTAAACCCCTGGGTATTTGAGCACATACCTGGACCCAGACCCAGCAATATACCTGCACAAAGGGTATGGGTTCGATGCTAGTAGCAGGTAGAAGAGATAGACACCCTGGGTACTACCTGTCAAGGGTATACCCATGGGTTTCACATTAAAACACCTAGGACAGTACACAAAAAAATTACAGTAACCTTCTAGTCTAGTTCAATAGCATCCCAGCCATCTGTCATTGCAACATCATCACCTTCATCAGTAAACTACAACTTTTCCCACAGGAAGTACAAAATTTGTGTTCTGTCCAGCCAGCCACAGACTCCACAGTTCTGCCAACATCCCAGTGCACTCGAACCACAAGGTCTCCAGCTGCTCACAGTTCTATATGGCCTGCAGGACTTTGCACATTTCAATTTACTACTTGTATTATATCCTAGTAGTAGTACTTTGACTAGTGCTGCCGTGGTCAGGTTCGGTCAGGGTTGAGCAAGAACCAATAACTGGACCTAGGTCCAGTTCTACCAGACTTGATGAAACCCTGAACTGGACCTTTGCAAATGGTTTGGAATGGTCAGGTCTGGTCATTTTCAGGTTCAAATGTGAACCAAACCCAAAAAACTTTACAGTGAGTGAAAAAAAACATAGGCAGGGCTTGTACTCATAGCTATGCATCTGCCAACACAGCTGCTTCCACCTCAACCATGCAGAAATATGACCATTCCTATATGCCACCTTTAGTAATTGTAGTGAGCTGAACGTTAATGCTGCAAGTCCATTGTCACACATAGTGATGTGCACGGCCTGGCTTCAGGCCCTGGGCTGGCCCAAGCTGGGCCCAAATAGGCTGGGCCCAGCCCAGGCCTAAGTCATGGCCTGAGGAAGGCTTGGGCCTGGGCTTGTGTTTTGAAAAGCCTGAGCCAGTGCCTAAGCTGTGGCTTGGCTTCAGTGGCACTGCCATAGAACCCACCAGAGGTACATTTCCTGACTCTATTTTTGTCTGCTTCTGACTTGCATCTCTTATCAGCTTTGATGGTCCATATGTCACAGTGAGTTTGCCATGTCTTGTGCTTCAGTTGGTTGACATTACTCATATTGCAGTCAAAAAGCCTGCATTGTCCAACATATCCAGCAATTTATCTCTTTGTGTTGCTATGAAACAGCCACGGTGAGCAATCAGTGCTATGTCCAGTGCTTTGTGAGCTCAATATAACTCACCCTGCTGTTGGAAAACCAGATCTCAGTTGCACAACCAAGATTTTTGGTAAATTTGAAGCCTTATGTGCTTTACCTTTGCAAGTGTGATTGTGCACCCAATATCTTTCAATTGATTTATGTTGGTACATGTCCCTCTAACATCCCTCCATGCTACCCACCCATGACAAGCACAGATGCTGAGCATGTTGGATGTCCTGTATGCAGAACAAAACCCACCCACCCTTCTTCAGCATGCTGAGAAGGCAGCACTGCCATCCCAAACCAAGGATTAATGAATTCCATGCTGCAGAGGCTGCTAAGTGTGCTGCTGAACATATGTACCCCCACTTCATCCCCCACTGAATCTGCAAAATCACCATCTCCCATGCCATCAACACCATCTACCATCAACACCCCAAAAGAGTGCACCCTGAAGACTCCTCTGATGGAGAATCTCTGATGATGAGCACAAAAACGCATGTACTAATCCCAAGCCTTGAAAGCAGTGCAAATTGGCTGTTGTCCCAACCAA
>NW_024538818.1:0-24019 GCF_016647635.1 Suillus subaureus | reverse complement strand
AGCTGGTGAGAGCAAGGGAAGTGCACAACAGTACAAACTGTTTTAATGTGACAGGTAGATGAAAAAGGAGTGTAGATTGTCTCTTGGAATTATAAGGGATCAATAACAATGGAGGTTGGTGTGGAAAGTGGAAGTGGAATGCAACAATAGAGGGTGGTGACATGTGGGGTTTAAACTGAATATGTGGACAAACACCGCTGAAGTTAAATGAGGACAAAATGGAACTAGTGATGATAAGAGTACAAATATTTCACACAAGTAGGAAGGTGAATGAGTCAGGTGATGCTGATGATATTATGCACCATTGTATGTATATATGTAACTTTTAAATTGAAAATAGAGGTAAATTTGTGTAGTACAGTGTTCTATCATGTGATGACAATGATGGGGAGAAGGGAATATGATGATGACCAATTAAAGTCAGGAGGGCAAGCAGGTAACAAAAAACCACACATGATCATACATCCAGTCATGCTGTGTGAATAGGCTGAAAGGTCATCCATCAGTAATGCCGAGCCAGGGAGTAGGAAGATGAGGATCATGGAGGTGAAAGATCATTGAGTATTACAAGCTTGATGGTACAAACCAGTAAGCTACTAGCAATGAAAGCTTCAACATCTGTCAATGGCCATCCTGACAAAATTGCAGCTGAATAAATGAAAGATACAACAATACAAATTGTCATGCCATAGCCAAGGAAGATGGATGCAATGGTACATACTGTCATACCAGGGAAAGGAAGTGGTACTATGAACAACTACTAAGTCTAACCAAGTGCATATGTGACATTATTACATATATCATTTATCATTGTCTGTCCACTTGATTCATTGTGCACAAAAAGTTCGAAAGTCTCGACTCCCAAGGCAGAATCATTATGTTATTTGTTTAGCATTGTTGTGATCTTTCATTGCCAAAGTTCCAAGTCCATTCATTCTCACTATACACTTGGTTTATAAGCCTCATCTTTACCTTTACTTGTCCTTGCACATAGACTTGATGGTTTGTACTGCTGAGCTCATCATTGTTGGGGTCCCTAGTTATACTCACTTTTCTTCACTACGGCATGACTGTTTGTATGGTCACATCCCCACCTTTCTCTCCTGATTTCATTGCCTGAACTATCACTGAGTTCCTCATTACTCCCTGGGTTTGCTGTCCTCCCTCTTTTCCACATGGCATGACTGTTTGTATGGTCATGTGCATCTGGTTAGGGTGGATGAAGTACTTCTTACAGCATCCCTTGTGTCCCCACCTTTCTCTCCTTATTTCATCACCTTGAATGTCTTGAGTCCTTCACTACTCTCTGGCTCAATATCCCTGATGGTCTTCTCCCTTATTCACATGGTATGACTGTATGTACCATCATGTCCACACCTTTCTCATCGATGTTCCAAGTCCTTCACCACACTCCACACAATGTAGCATCAATCACAAGATGCTGTGTCACACATTTGTCTGTTGGCACTCAAGTGGCTTTGCACAGACTCTACAGCAGATACATGTGCACCACAAGCCATGTAGTTTCAGTAGGGTGCAGGGTGGGTTTGCATTCATCTTGCATGTGAGGCCTTCACACATTGCATGTAGGTGGAAGTGTTGATCTTAGCCACAACTTCAGAGGAGGTGAGTGGGGTATGTGATGTGCTTCAGTACCATATTTTCCATACCTAACATCTCTTTGCTACATCATTGATTTCAAAGTGGTTCAAGTGGAGTGCACACATAGCATTGATATGAATTGATTCTGCCAGATCTCATTCCATTTGTCATATACCCAATATCCTTACCACATCCCTACTATATTGTGCCCATTCACCAACAGTATGTTACTCTTGCTGTCTACCATATGCAGTCAATTCTACATGGGTAGCAGCTTTTAATTGTTTTAGAAACTGAGTATTGAAATAAGGATGAGGGAATGTATGAGACCAGCTGGATATTGGATAAGTACAAGTAAGTACAAGTGGGAAAAGTATCAGAGACCTCAATATTGGAGAAGTACAAGTGGGAGAATAATTAGTGGAGACCTGGTACTATATGTCATAAATAACTGCTGATATCCAAATGGTAGGGATGCTCTGGGTAGTGAAAAATGTCCTTCAGCTCCTGCCACTCAGATGATGTTATGCTTCCGGGTCTGAGATAAACTTCTTTGACATGGTCAAAGACTCCTAGCCAAAGACTGCAGCAGAGCTATATACACATAACATTAGTTTAACCCTGATTGTAGCTTTGCATGTGGCACTCACCAAGGGGTATTGATCTGAATATTTATACCAATGTGGTAGATGAATTGTGAGTTTCTTCACAGGAATAGTTTGGTATTCATCCAATGGGACATCAAAACTTCCAGAAATCAGTGATCCATGATAAAAGCTCAGTCCCAGGCAATCTATAGCAACAAATTGTTGAGTAATATCCAGGATTGCAGACAAGTAATTGGGAGTGAATGCCAGAGATTCCTCATCAAGGTACAATTTGAGTGTTTGAATGTGTAGAGGTGCATGAACTTTGTGTAATAGAGACACAAGGTACCACAGTGGTCCAGCGAGAATGCATAAACTATGTAAAGCAATATGAGGGGTATCTTTTTTCTGCATATGATGATGAGGATCAATGCATTGACCATAAAGCTAAAGCTGGTGAATATCATGTCATGGCAAGAACTCGACAAGAGCAGAAGTTTGACACTTGATGTCAATAGATAAAAATATAAGCTGCAGAAGATGAAGGTCATGCATTAACACTGTCCACTGAAGGGCATTCAATGAAGTACATGTAAGGCTGAGGTTGGTCAGTGAAGAGTTTTGCAAGGATGAGAGGGTGAGGGAAACCATGGATTGAGAGAAAAATATAGGCAAGTTTGCATGGAATGTTTGAAAATTACATCAGTTGGGGGAGGGTTGGAACAGCAGCCAAGTCAGGAAGAATCAGCAGAGGATATGCATGGTAAGATGCCTCCTGATCTGAGAACTGAAGGCTCATGCAGCTCAAGTCTTGGATGGACTGGAACAGAGGCACAAAATCTCCAAGCATTTCACCATCTTTTGTGATAGAGACAAAGAACACTTGCATGCACTCAAATGACTCTAAGAAACCTAGGAGCACCTTGAGGTGGTGATCATCTGCATCAAGAAGATTGCATCACAAATACTTTGGCATATGAAAGAAGGTTGTGTGCCCGTACAGGAGCAGGGCAAGACAAGCTTGGGTGCTGATGAGCAGGGACTTGTCATCAAACTGCAAGCCTACAGAATGAAAATAGAGAGGTGCCACTAGCTCCCAAGAGAGACAAGATACCTGTGCAATAGACCGCAGATCCTGAGCTGGTGTTAAGGTCATGTGCTCAAGGGGGTCGGATCACAAGGGCTTGGCCTCAGCTTGTACGCTGTGCCTCTTTCCTGAGTATGTGCCCTTAATTTCCAGGGGCTAGAACAGTCGTCCAGATCTGAAATGTGAGATAAATCCGATGGACATCCAGATGTTACCTGGGCAAGCAGATAAGACTAATCTGGACAAAATCCAGACTAGAAACTAACAGAGGATGGACTACCCTTAAGGTAGAGTCGGAAATGTAGTCTAGGATGCAATCCTAAGACTCGGAATATGACAAGAGACTTATCTTGAGTCTGGAGGACACAGGAATGAGCAGGAACTAAGATGATATTTGAACTGGAGTATTTCCAAGAGTTATAGGAGGTTTATATACTGTAGGTATCATATAGGAATCAGTCAGCAAACACAAAGGCTATGTACAAAGCATATGCAAAGTCTATTAGTAAGTAAGATGGATCACCAATAATGCATATCAGAAATGAAATGTATGTAATGGATTAATGATCAGAAGAAAAACGTAGTTAACCAGAGTCCAGAGACAGAGGAAGTCTAAATGGGGTTGGGCACTGATATAGAGTTTGGATTCTGGAAGGGAGATAAAGATAGATCAGATCATTGGAGATCTGGATATCTGGAAAAGTAGATTTAGAGTTAAGGGTCCAGAATGGCATATGACACTTCCACAGGTTTGGATATATCACACATGACAGATGCTGCCAGGGCCCACAGAAGATAGGAGGCATAAGTGCACCTCTTGTGAGAGGGATGTTGAGAACTGTCTATGAAGTCATCTAGAGCCTTTTGCTTTAAGGTTACATGCTCCTTCATGTAGTTAGTAGGTGGCATTATAGTGGTAGCTTCAAATTTAACATACCTCCAGGGAGTGCAATGATGACAGGGAATCCACATATCTGAAGTTTGACAACATCTGTAAAAAAAACTGTGTATCAGTGAGAACAGGTTTGACAGGGGTGGCTTACATTTTACAGGTTTGGCTTTGAAAAATCGGTGTAGCTATGAGGGATGAGTGCTTATTTTATATGATCAGCGCCACCTTGCAAAAGTGCACTCAACACCACCCCTATTTGTTTAGGATTTTGGTTGTTATTGATAGTGTTGCAACAACAGCACAACAATTGTGAATTGACACAAATGCAGATCAAAGTTCACAGGGAGAGTGTGGCTTCCCCATAATAGACTACATCATGATATCAGTATGATCGGAATGTAACTACTCTCAAATGCAACTTAATAAATCATTAATCAGGGCCCATAATTGTTTTTTTTTGTTCTGGAATTTGAGATGACAATACACTTGGGATGACAATTAAGTAAGGAAGCAACCATAATGCAATCAAGGGCTACTATGACTGGGTCACAGACAATGATTACAGTGTAATATCATCTTCCAAACTTAACTTGGTAAGTATGACAGAAGTTGTGGGATCCAACTTGCCTTCTTGCAAACACAGTGTGTTCAATATGTGGTTCAGCCCATATGCCAAAGCTTCACCACACGCCTAAAGGTTCTTGGAGGCACATGAGATTCAGGAACTTGAATGGGGAATCAAGGCATCATTGAAATCTTATCAGCTTGCTCTCCAATGGCATGAAGACAATGTTGTGAGTTAATCACTTACCAACATTTCATAACTGACAAATGTCAGGGCATCTGGATAGAACCAGATATGGATATTGACCTACCCATGAGTTCTGCTAGTGGGACATATGGATGTGTGGACACTGCTATGGAAGATGATGAGGTTAGCACAACCACAATGTCAATAAACCCTGCAGCTTACCAAAAATAAGATCCAATCCCTGGCTGTCATTCTGGTGAGAAACATTGCCAGTGGTAAAAGTAAGGGGCACCAGTCCCCTAAGAGAAGAAGACTCATTCATGGGCTGCAGAAAACTGTGGACAAGTATATACAACATCACCTTAAACTAATGGATCCATGCACTGACCAGGTTCACAAGTGCATGCATCTAGCATTCCAAACTGCATTGATATGCATTGATGTTAATGATATGGTGCTGCTTGTGCAGAGCCCAGACAGACCAGTAAGACAGATGATTCACTTCAGGTGATCTAAATGAATTGAATATCAATAAAAGGCCCAACCAACAGACAATTATCTCATACCACATGCGATCACATTTTGCATCATGAATGGTGTGACAAGCAGACTCCAATTGCTCAGAATGGCACTGGGCACGACATTGAAGGATTTAAAAACAATCTCCAGGGCAGGTGAGTGAGCATACCTTGAAGCATGACAACACTCTTAATGAAGAGATAGGGTCTACAATGCCAGGAGAATATCCTGAGGCTGAGACCATGAATATCTGATCACAACATAGGATCAAGTTGGATGTAATATACACAGCATACCAGTCTCTGATATGTCTCCCCACTTGTACTCAACTTGTACTTCTCCAATACCTGGTCTCATATGTCTCCTTGTACTTGTACTCATCCCAATATGAAGCTTGACACAATGTCCATAATCTTGCTGCACTGGAAAACAACAATGGAGGGATTGTGGGGATCAAGAACAGTGAACATGACAGTACAGACTGTTGTACTTGGAGACCCACATAGATTGAGAAGGATAAACTCAATGGTACAAACCATCAAGCTCAGAAGTAGTGGGTGATGAACTCTGAGGGAACTTGGTTGGATTCTCAGTGATTAGAATTATTACATAATAAGCTGTGAACCTGACGGCCTTCCATACATGCACAACTATATAATAACATGACTGTATGTACAGTGGCTCAAAAAACTGTCCACATGTTTTTGCATTTTTTACTATTTACAATATTGTGTGAGAATACATAAAGACCTCAGTGACATGCTAATACCATATTGTAGTGCTGCTTCAGGGCTTTGGATTGAGCACCACACCATGAGAATCAGAGGAGATATGGTGGAGATACAAGGCTTACAAAATCATGACTCATGCAGACAGTTTTTTGAGCACATATTAAAACTATATAAATCATCATTTATGACACCATAACAATCATGCCACCATTAAATAAATTATAAAGTGGTGTCATTATGTTATTTTAAAACCATATCTAACTATACAAACCAAAAATTTCCATATGTCATGGTTATATTCACTGTTAAGAACCATGCTCAAAGGAGAGAGAGACTGACTCAGAGGGGCTTGGCCTCAGCTCATATGCTGTGCCCCTTACCTGAGTATGTGCCCTTCATTTCAGAGGAAGTCCGATAATGGTCTGACAAAGTCCAGAGGACTTCCAGAGGCTGGCTACTCTGGTGGAGAGTGCAGGAGGACTTCTGGAGGAGCGCGGGAGAGTTCCAGAGGAATGCAGGAAATGCTCAGGAGAGTTCCCGCTGCAAGGTAATACTTCTACAGGGAAACAGGATGGAAGGATAGGAGGTCCGGAGGACAGGAGGTCTGGAGGTCCGGAGGTATGGAGGACAGAATGTCTGAAGGTATGGAGGGCGGAATGTCTGAAGGTATGGAGGGTGGAATGTCCGAAGGACAGGATGCCCGGAGGTATGAGGGACAGGATGTCCAGAGGTACAGAAGACAGGAGGTCCAGAGGTCCAGAAGGAATAGGGGCTACATCGGACTTCATCTGATGTAGAAGCAAACGGAGGTAGACTACCCTAAGGTAGAGTCAGAGGGACAGGAAGTGGACCTACGTCCGGAAAGAGGGTAAGTGCCAGAAAGGCAAGACTCTAGCCTAGGGAAGCAATCCCTAGACTTGGGACAGAGACATAGGGGACAAATCCGAAGGTCCAGAATTCTGGCCTAGGGAATCCATCCCTAGGCCTTATGGAAAAGGACAAACTCAGATGGACTAAAGTCTGGAAGAGGATTGGGCAAGTCTAAGGTGATGAACAGGATCTAAGATGATATTCAGACTGAGGACTCTACTGTAGTTGTACAGGGGTTATATACTAGAGGCTATCCGAGAGGATCTGTAAGCAAAGGAGTAAGGCTATGTATGAGCATGCAGAAACACATTGGTAAGTAAGACGGAGCATAAGTAAATGAACTCGGAGATGAAACTAGTACAAGGATCAATCAGCAAGATGGAAACAGAGATAACTGAGAACCAGAAAGGCAGAGATGCCTAAATGGGGATAGGCACAGGATGTTGGACAGAGGGTGGGAATAGGTCCAGAGATAGTACAGTTAATATCCAGAGGTCCAGAGATCTGGGGATCCAGAATGCAGGGCAGAAACAGGACTGAGATATGTGAGGTGGTGGATGTAGTCTGGAATCCGAGAGGAGGTAAAGTCCAGATGTCTTGCTGGACAGAATGTGCGTAGGGTGGACAGGATAGGGGATCCAGGAATGAGTTGGATATGGGGTCCAGAAATAGGTCCGGAAAGCGTGGGAATATGATAGGATCTATGTCTGGCATACAGGATATGACAGTACCCCACAATGTGGTTTGCAACTGAATTGCAAAATTTCTTTGGATTCCAATGGTATCCAGCACCATTAGTGATGCACAGGGCCGGGCCTCAGGCCCTCAAGCCCTGAGGACAGGCCCTATGTAGGCCAGGCCAGGCCGGGCCCACATGCCAGGCTTACTAGGGCCTAGGGCCTGGCCTGTAGTTTGACTGGGCCCAAGCCCCAGCTTTTCCCTTTGTAAAAAGTCTGCGGCCGTTGGCCAATGTTAAATATTTAAACTATACAGTTTTAAATTTTCTCAAAAAGGCAAGTACATACCCATACCATAAGTTAGTCACGTTCAATAATCATGCCCATCGTCGTGTCTGACAATGAGTCCACATCAGGACATGTTGTGTCTCGACCACAATGAACTGTGATGCTTTCGTCACGACTCACCAACACCAACAACGATGCGACTCCAGAGCTCTCAGCCCATAGGAACAAGCCTCCTGTGCCTGCCATCAGTGCCCCAAACCAGTACCAACCAGCAGCAAACGAGGAGCAAAGGATGCGGTAGATGAAAGTGCATCTGACGAGGGTGCTATGGAAAATGGACCTCATACAAGTAAGTTATCTTGTACATTTCATCTCAGGACCACTCAGTTCAAACATTGCAGGCAAACGACTGCACCACATTGCAAGCACTGATGGTGAGGCGTCATTTACAGATGCTTCCAGCCCATCTGTAATTGATACTGCAGGTATGTAATGACATTGTCTGGTTCTATAACTACTTGTCAATGCTTCTGATCAACAGAAGAGACTCTGATCACATGTGATGCAACACCTATGGACACCAAAGGTTTTTTATCCGACATCAATGTACAAGATCTATCCACAACCCTGACTGTTCAACGTGAGGAAAAGGGCCACGATGTCAGTGCATTTTTCAGCAAGCCATACACACACAAGGCCAAAGATGGGAAGACTTGTACAGTTCAAGACTGCGAGCCATGCAAGTAAGTAATATCTTCGATTTGCTACCTCCCAACTAACAAATTCATAGAAAAAAACATTACCCATGCCAGATTGTTAGCAACACTTCAACATGTTGATGCTACATTGCCTTTCAGCATCTGGTAAGTTTAGTATTTCAATTTTGATGCTTCATTTGTGTATTAATGTTTATAGGATGCCTATTGACAATGGTGCAAGACCAACAACTTCAAGTCAATGCTACTTCAAGATGTCAAGGAACGCAAAACAGCAGCCTGTCATATCCCGTATGCCAGACATAGATCTCATCATATTCCCACGCTTTCCAGACCTGTTTCCAGACCCCATATCCAACTCATTCCTGGATCCCCTATCCTGTCCACCCTATGCACATTCTGTCCAGCAAGACATCCAGACTTTACCTCCTCTCAGATTCTGGACTACATCCACCACCTCACATATCTCAGTCCGGTTTCCACCCTGCCTTCTAGATCCCCAGATCTCCGGACCTCCGGATATTAACTGTACTATCTCCAGACCTATTCCCACCCTCCATCTGAGATCCTGCGCCTATCCCCATTTAGGCATCTCTGCCTTTCCGGTTCTCAGTTATCTCTGTTTCCATCTTGCTGATTGATCCTTGTACTAGTTTCATCTCCGAGTTCATTTACTTATGTTCTGTCTTACTTACCAATGTGTTTCCACATGCTCGTACATAGCCTTACTCTGTTGCTTACTGATCCTCTCAGATATCCTCTGGTATATAACCCCTGTACAATTCCTGTAGAGTCCTCAGTCTGAATATCATCTTAGATCCTGTTCTACTTGCCAATCATCTTCCAGACTTCAGTCCATCCGAGTCTTGTCCTTTTCCATAAGGCCTAGGGAAGGATTCCCTAGGCCAGAATTCTGGACCTTCGGATTTGTCCCCTATGTCTTTGTCCCAAGTCTAGGGATTGCTTCCCTAGGCTAGAGTCTTGCCTTTCTGGCACTTACCCTCTTTCCGGACTTAGGTCCACTTCCCGTCCCTCCAACTCTACCTTAGGGTAGTCTACCTCTGCTTGCTTCTGCATCGGACTTCGTCCGATGTAGCCCCTATTCCTTCCAGACCCCCCTGTCTTCTGTACCTCTGGACATCCTGTCCCTCATACCTCTGGCATCCTGTCCTTCAGATGTTCCACCCTCCGTACCTTCGGATGTTCCATCCTCCATACCTCTGGACCTCCTGTCCTCCATACTCCAGACCTCTGGACATCCTGTCCTCCTGTCCTCCGGACCTCCTATCCTTCCATCCTGTTTCCCTGTAGAAGTATTACCTTGCAGCGGGAACTCTCCTGAGCATTTCCTGCATCCCTCCGGAACTCTCCATGCCTCCTCCAGAAGTCCTCCTGCACTCTCCACCAGAGTAGCCAGCCTCTGGAAGTCCTCTGGACTTCATTAGGACCATCATCGGACTTCCTCTGAAATGAAGGGCACATACTCAGGTAAGGGGCACAGCATACGAGCTGAGGCCAAGCCCCTCTGAGTCAGTCTCTCTCTCCTTTGAGCATGGTTCTTAACACAGCCGCAGTGGTGAATGCACAGCAAACAAGTCTTGATGGACACCTCCAAGAGATTCCTCCCAACAAGGTAGTCATACCTTATACTGATTCACTCTTCCATGAGGCTGCCATTGATTGGCTGATATCTACTAGCCAGGTAAGTATTCATTACTCACATTTGATATGATGTTTAACATGATTTTACAGCCAATCCAAGCTGTAGATCATCTGAGCTTCAAGAACATGATCAACATAGCAGCCCATGCTACAAATGGTGTGGTCCTACCAAATTGTAATGCTATGTGCTGCAACATCATGGACTTGTTCAAGACACAGATGACAAAGTTAAAGGACTGGCTCAATTTAAGTTTTTGTTTTGTCTGATTATCATTAACTGACGTTGCAAATAGAGCAAGCTTGTATCTGGCACTGTCAACTTAACATGTGATGCATGGCAGGCAAGTAATGCAGACAGTTATTTCACTACCACTGGCCACTGGATCAAGGAAACATCACCTGGTGTTTGGCAGCTTGAATGTGCTGTCCTGGGGTTCGCACAACTCAACAACTCACACAACAGACAACACCTTGGTCAAGCACTGTTTAAGATTGTGGACCAAGTGGGTATTGCTCATAAGGTAAGGTACTTTGGAATGCCTGGTTATGTTGTACTCATGCGAGATTAGATTGGCCATATTATATGTGACAATGCTTCAAATAATGATACAATGCTTGATGAACTGGCACTTTGGATAAAGCAAGGGACAGGTACGACATGGATCCCAAAAAAGCGATGTATTAGGTATAGTTAACTAACTATTTGTTTCACCCTTGTACTAATGTAAACCTTGCAGGTGCTTAGCTCACGTCATTCATCTTGCAACACAAGCTATCATTGCCTCATATAGCAGTGCCCCGTACTATAACCCCAAGCTCCCAGACCTGTCCATCCCCCAAGCACATGGCCACTGTGATGAAGTTGGCCTTGCGTGAGCAATTGCAGTCAAGGTATGTCATTTTCAAAACATTTCAATGTCATTTGACTAATGATACAAGGCACAGCCCTCTGCCCAATGAAAACAACTTTGGAAGGATATCCAGACCCATCAGCCTAACCCAAGCCCAGTTGTCTCACAACTACTACTTGACATGCCCATCCGGTGGTCCTCGACTTATGTTATGCTTGACCATGCTGAGAAGAAGCAAGCCATGAGTATGATAATATAACTAACAAGTCGAAACTAACTGTTCTTTAGTATGTTGATACATTTGTCTATGAGCTTGGCCTTCATGAGACTAACCTTACAAAATGTGCCAAAATTGATCAGTTGAAGTTGTGTGAAGATGAATGGGCTCACATTGCATTATTCACGTCTCTTCTTGCTGTGAGTCTTAGGTTGTCTTTTTGTCATTGTTGAAACTGATTATCACTTCAGCATGCTGACAAAGCTCAGCAAAGCTTTTCATCCGACAAAGGAGCATCCCTTCACCTTGCTTTGCCAGCTCTCGAGGCCCTACATAAGGCATGGTCGACTCATTCTGAGAATCCCAAGTACGAGGCATTTCAGGAAGCCTTACAACAAGGTGTTGCAAAGATCCACGAGTATTACAACCGAAGTTCGGAGTGTGATGCATACATCATCACAATGTGTAGGTGATGTGGCTTGTCATATGATTAATACTAACTCCTGGGCCTGTTGTATCTAGTACTCAATCCATCACAGAAGGACTCCCACATCAAATGCTTTTGGGGTAAGGTCACACATGCCGAGGCTCTCAAGGAAGCTGAATGAATTGTGGGTCTTCTGTTTTCGAGCAAAAGTATAAGCTTACATCTAGACTAGTTTAAGGAAGAGCATATTAAGTTGTATGGCGAGCATGGTGTTCCATCATCACTGAAGAAGAAGTCAGGTAAGGTATATGGACTTCTCCAAGAGCTTTCCAGTGATGATGAGAGTGGTGATGATGAGCCAGAAGAGTCGGAGGTGGATCCACAGTTGCCATGGTTGAGGGAGTTCCACCTCTATCTTAACTCACCCACTTCAGTTCCTGATAACACATCTATCATCCAATGGTGGGGGGTAAGTATCATTTCATGTGAACTGTGTTATTACTGATGTAGCTTAATATTGTAGGTGAATGGTCAGCAGTACCCTGTTTGGGCCTCTCTCACTTGTGATCACTTGTCCATCATGGCCACTTCTGTTTCAAGTGAGTGAGCTTTTTCTGCTGCTGCTCTGACTGTCACAAAGCATCACAACCACTTGAAGGGTGATATAGTCAAAGCAATTCAAGTACTTTATATGATGTATCAACATGATCTAATCTTTCAAGAGGCCCCTCCTTCTTCAGCTTTAGAATTAGCATTGGAGGAACTGGATGATAGAGAGGAGGGTGGCTCTGATGACAACATCATACTGTCAGGTGAATCAGATGTCAAGGATTAGGTCTCTAATTGATTGGGGTAGTGAAATAAAACCTTCATCTTACCTTGGAAGCCCTGGCCCAGGCCCTCCAAAAGGGCCTGGCCTGAGTTTCTTCCAGGCCTGAGCCCTCTAAAGCCAGGCCCAAGCCCTGGCTTTCAGGCCAGGCCAGGCCCAAAGCATCACTAAGCACCATATTTGGCATGATTGGCAAATATGAGCTTGGCAAGGACAGTGTAGATGTCACTCTTGTCCTTGCCCAATGCCTGTTCACTGTCAGTAGAAGCCATTTTCTTACCCTCAGAATAGAAGAGAATGTGACTATCAGCAGGGTGAGATGTTATGTGATCTACAAGGATATCAGTAAGAGCATCTTCTTTTCCCCACTGAACTGTGATCCTGGGTCCAGGATCACATGAGACAGATTGAATGGATGAACTGGATGGAGGGGGGGGGTCCATTCCCCTCAAGCGCAGACAGGTGTTGGCTTGAAGTTGTGCAGACCAGCAAGCACATTGACTAACAGCAGGCATGTATTTCTAAACTCTGACAGACTGACTTTCAATTGCAGGTATTGCATGGCTGTGTTTTGTTAGAGTAGCCGAGTTTTCAAGACGTTTTAACCGAGCTTCAAGATTTATCCTGAGTACCACTAGTGTTGGCAGTAGGATGTCCTCAATACGCAGCATGCATCAAAATATTCTACAAGTAGCATTGCGTTCACAATGTGCACACGAACGGTGTGAAAAGTCCATTGCGCCTAGGCAGCAATGTCCTTTACCTTGCCGTCCCATCCTTGCCATCTACTTCTGTGTGCCGTCACTTTCATTTCTCCTCAACTGTGGGGGCCGCCTCTCCTGTGGGAGCGACGTATACTTCTGCCCATTCTGCTCGTCGTTTGAGGGTTGCTTCGGCTTGCTGTAGATAAAATGAGTTTTTTGTGGACTGCACAGTAAACACGCACCTTTTGTTTTCTTTGTTGAACTTCCCGGGCCTCCCATTCATGGGGCTTGAGGAAATACTCTCCCGACTCGAGCTGAAGGTCAACCTAGACATAACCGAACATCAGCACTACTCAACAACCAGCAGCAGAGTGAATTACCTTCCGTAATTGTTGTGGTGGGGGAAAGGGTGTGTACACTTTCTTCGCTGGTTTCTCCTTTTTGTCGGAACTCGATGCATCAAGGCCTGAAGCCTTGCGCGCTTCTTCCTTGGCAATGACTTTCCCGTTCTTCTTCATCGTCTTTTCGGAGGTCTTCAGATGTTCCTGAACGTGGGGAGGAACCGGTCCCGGGACTCTGTTGCTAATTTGAAATCTTTTGCGAGTTCCCTTCTTATTATGAGTTCCTGTGAACGTTTCAATAAAGCTGCAGAAAGAATAAATGCTAGTTGACATACCTTTATGCGGTAGATGGGATGAATGTTTTTCATGCAGTCGAGGACTATTCGTCAAACTTATTTTAGTGATTTGTACAGACCCATGACGCTGACGATATTCCCTTGTACAAGAATGTAGCACTGAGTCAATAGCTCAATGGCCTGTAAAAAGTTCAATATCAGCATACGCACAGTCAAAACTATACAACACTCACCTTCAGCGTACTCCCATCCGGTCCAATAATCCGTTGTCTCCGTTTCACAAACCTGTCCTTGTTACGCACCAGATTCCCAATTTTGATGATATCGCAAGCCACGTCCGTCCTGTAATACCTTCTGAGCCTGCGTGATCGCAACCCCTCTTGCGAGTAGTTTGATGAGGTCTCTTGCTTTGAGGATGATGTGTGGATCGAATGTTTTATGTGTTGTCCGGACGGACATGGATCTGTGAACTAGGTCCAGTGTGCATGCGATGCCCTGGGTGTTACAGTTCTATTCTTTTCCTTTCACCTCTTCACTTATTCACCTTATCACATATTCACAGAACATTCCATGACATTCTATCGTACGATTCTTACTTCTCTTTTCTGATTCGCTATTTACTTTTCATCTCCAATTCATTTATTAAAGCTCCGCTTTAATCCCTTTATATATACTCTATCTCTTACGCTTGTACTCTTTAACTTGACCTACGCAGACCAGGGCCTGCAATATACTGCTTAACTCGCACGACTCGTACATAGGTGTACGCTTTAGACTCTTTGTGACCATTTAGCCGTTCTCACGAACGCCGAGCATAACAAAAGGTCAAGTTACTTCTTTACTGCGCGGTTCCCTAGAACTCGTGCCCAGAACCAGACACCATACCACCGATCGCCCCGACACCTCCCGGTTTCACCTGGGACGAAGAAGAACAAGAGTTCTATCAGATAGACGCCAAGGGCACCAGATACTCCATCGACCAGTGGGCAGCTTACTACGCTAGCATCGCCCCGAAGAACCAAGTTTGGAATTTTCATACCCAAACCTACGAACAATCCCTCTCAGCACCCATGCCGAAAGAAATCGGAAAGACCCCCACACCCTTCAACGGCGATACTCGCCTTGCACAGGGATGGACGCTTCAAGTCAAGGCGTACCTAGACATGAACGACGAAGTATATGACAATGACAAAAAGAAAGTCATCTTCGCCCTCAGCCTTATGACTAAAGGCGAGGCTGCTAAATGGGCCGAAGGCCAGCTCAAGGCCACGGCCACGAGCAAGAATTATGGGACGTGGTTGGATTTCGCTAAGCAGTTCAAATCTACCTTTTTCCCAAAGAACGTTGAACAGACCGCAATTCGTCGCATCTCATCTCTCTGACAGACTGGCAGCATAGCTGCTTACGCCTCCCTATTCCGCACCATCCTTGCTGATACCGGCATCACCGAAGAAAACACGAAGATCATGTTCTTCAGAAACGGCCTTAAGCGTGAGATAGTCTCTGCTATATACGCCTTTGAAACGACCCCCACCACCATCGAGACGTGGCTAGAGAAAGCCCTAGACGTCGAGGTACAAAGGACCTTAATAGCACCTCCAACCTATACCAAGGCAAAAGATCCCTACGCCATGGATATAGATAAAGTAGAAATAGATGACGAAGAAGGTGAGAAGAAGACAAGGAAGACGTACCTCACTCCTCAAGAACGGGAGCACAGGCGCAAGGGTGGCCTCTGCTTCAAATGCGGTAAGAAGGGCTTAGCCGCAGATTGCCCTAACCATCCCACGGTTACGACCAACACGAGAAAGGTAGTCAAGGAGTCATCTGACGACGACTACAAAGAATTCCAAGAATGGAAGGCGTTTAAAGCACGCCAGATGAAGCAAGCCGGTAAGAAACCAGTTAAGAAAGAAGAGAGCAGCAATGAGGAGGATTTTGCCTAGGGGAGCCTGCCACAGTGTCAGAAACTCCCAGAATCGGACTTTTAGTACAATCTATTGGCGATACTAATTCTATTCGTTTGCCGTTAACCATTAGATCGAAGAAGACTGAAAAAACCACCGTAGCCGCCGCCTTAATTGACTGCGGCGCAGAAGGCGAATTCATCGACGAGAAATTCATCCTCAAAGAGAATATTCGCACGCACAAATTGGAAACCCCAATCCCTGTACGAAACGTAGACGGCACGTTAAACAAAGCCGGAAGAATCACACGGTATTGTGAACTTTCCTTTTTAATCAAAGATATCCCTATGCGGAAGCGATTCTTTGTAACCTCTCTAGGAGGAGAAGACGCTATCCTGGGAATGACTTGGCTAAAGAAAGAAAACCCAGATATTGATTGGACTAATCAAGAAGTCCGTCTAAGGGAGCATACCCTAAAGAAAGCCATGATTGAAGAAATCGAAGAAGAAGATGTCTTTTATGACGCACTAGAAGAACTAGAACCAGAATGGGACCCTGCTAACGAAACTCTCCCATACCTTCTAGATCCTATTAATGACGACAACAACTTCTATACCTATATCTGGAAAACTGACAACATTTCACAGACACTTGCCCAAGACGCCGCTAAACCAAAGAAAACCTTTGAAGAACTCGTACCCGAAGAGTTCCGACAATACAAAGACGTATTTGGTGACGTAGCTAACGGTACTCTTCCCCCAGAACGCAAATACAACCACAAGATTGACCTCAAAGAATCCTTCGAACCGCGGAAATGCAAAATTTACCCGCTTAACGCCAAAGAAGATAAGGCAATGAACGATTTTATTGATGAACATCTAGCTAAAGGGACGATTGTCCCTTCCGAATCCCCACAATCATCTCCATTCTTCTTCGTTGGGAAGAAAGACGGTTCCCTCCGACCTTGCCAGGACTATCGCTACTTGAACGAACACACGGTTAAGAATAACTACCCCTTACCGCTAATCTCTGATCTTATAGATAAGCTAAAGGACGCCAAGATCTTTACTAAGATGGACATTCGATGGGGCTATAATAACGTACGCATGAGAAAAACTGATCAATGGAAGGCGGCTTTCGCCACTTCCCGAGGACTTTTTGAACCCACGGTCATGTTCTTCGGAATGTGCAACTCACCCGCTACCTTTCAATCGATGATGAATGACTTGTTCAGAGATATGATACAGGAGGGGTGGATTATTATATATATGGACGATATACTGATCTTTTCCAAGGACGACGAAACTCACCGTATCCGAACTCATAAAGTACTTCAACGACTTCGTGACAACCTCCTCCACCTTAAACCCGAAAAATGCACCTTCAACATAACCGATATCGAATACCTCGGCATGATCATCAAACCCGGTTCTATCGCCATGGACCCTGCCAAATTAAAGGGTATATCCGAATGGAAGACTCCCACGAAAGTAAAGGAAGTTCAATCATTCCTCGGATTCGCTAATTTCTACCGGCGGTTTATTGCTGATTATTCATCGATTGCTAGACCCCTAATCGATCTAACCAAGAAAGACAAAGAATTTACTTGGACACCCGAACGCGAGGAAGCTTTTAATAAGCTGAAGCGTATTTTCACCTCATCACCAATCCTGCAAATACCCGACAAGAATTCCCCATTTGCGATTGCCACCGACGCATCACTCTATGCTACCGGAGCTGTACTCCTCCAGAAAAACGATAACGGAGATTGGCTCCCATGTTCCTTCCTTTCTCAATCCTTTAACCCCGCTGAACGTAATTATCAGATCTACGATCGAGAATTACTCGCTATCGTCCGCGCTTTGAAAGTGTGGAGACATTATCTCCTCGGTTCACCTTATCCGGTTACCATACAGACTGACCACAAGAATCTTACTTATTTTAGGGACGTACAAGACCTTAACCGACGCCAAGCAAGATGGCAAACCTTCCTTTCCCAGTTCAAACTTCTGATCCAGCACGTACCTGGAAAAGAACTCATCATTCCCGATTTACTCTCCCGTAGAACGGATCACCTTCCGGTCGATAGCGACGAAAAGGACAATATTAGTATACAACTCCTCCCTGACTCGATGTTTATTAATGTCATTGACACTTCTTTTATGGACAGATTACGTATTTCCTCTTCCATCGACCCAGTAGTACATACTGCGCTTCAAGCGCTTACAGACCCCTCTATTCCCCCTCCACTCCGCTCCGCTCTTTCCGACTGGAAATTGAGCGACGGAATTCTTTCATTTAAAGGACTCACCTACGTACCTCCCGGAGATCTCCAACGAGAATTCACTTCCCTACATCACGACTCCCCCACCGCTGGACACCCTGGACGTTTTAAAACCCAGGAACTACTCTCTCACGACTATTGGTGGCCAGGCCTAGCCACATTTGTCAAGAACTTTGTCGAAGGCTGTTGCATCTGCCAACAGAATAAAGTAAACACGCACCCTTCGACTCCGCCACTCTCTCCTATTCCCGCCCCTATTTCTAACCAACCCTTCGCTCACTGCTCGGTAGATCTTATCACGGACCTTCCCCTTTCAGACGGCTTTGATAGCATCATGGTCGTGGTCAACCACGGACTTTCGAAGGGGGTAATCTTCACCCCTTGTCTCAAAACCATCGACGCTGAAGGCGTCGCAAACATTTTCTTTTCTAAAGTTTTCTCTAGATACGGACTTTACGATAAAATTATCTCTGACTGCGGACCTCAGTTCGCTTCCAGATTCCAGGTCAAACTCGGAAAACTCCTCGGATACAAGAATTCACTTTCCACCGCATTCCACCCTCAGAGTGATGGAGAGACCGAACGAGTCAACCAAGAACTCGAAGTCTACCTCCGGATCTTCTGCGCCAACGACCAAACTGGTTGGGCGCCCATGTTGCCACTCGCCGAGTTCATCCATAACTTGCGCCATCATTCAGCACGTGGTACCTCCCCCTTTTACCTTATGATGGGCTATCACCCACGTCACATTCCTGACTCCCATCCGAAATCCGACATTCCTAATATTGAACAACGACTCTCCTTGCTTAACAAAGCACGTGACGAAGCGCTAGCCGCTCATGAACTCGCACGTAATACTATGCGTCAACGAATCACGTCTAAATTTGTACCATTCTCTAAAGGCGATAAAGTATGGCTTGAAGCCAAAAATCTTCATCTCGGATACCCTAATCGGAAACTCGCGCCAAAACGCGAAGGACCATTCATTATCACCGACGTATTATCCCCAATAACTTATCGACTCGCGCTACCGTCACAATGGCGCATTCATCCCGTATTCCATGCCGCACTCCTATCTCCTTATAAAGAGAACGATACCCACGGCCCTAATTTTATACCGCCTCCCCCTGACTTGGTCGATGGCGAAGAAGAACACGAAGTTGAAGCGGTTGTCGGACACCGCGGATCTTCATCTAGACGTCAATATTATGTAAAGTGGAAGGGATTCCCGAGTTCCGAGAACGAATGGATGAAAGAAGCTGAACTAGGTAACGCTTCTGAACTTCTTACTAATTATAAACGATCGCATCGCCTTCTTTGATAGTAGTCGGTGCCTACTACCCTTACAATGGGGGTAATGTTACAGTTCTATTCTTTTCCTTTCACCTCTTCACTTATTCACCTTATCACATATTCACAGAACATTCCATGACATTCTATCGTACGATTCTTACTTCTCTTTTCTGATTCGCTATTTACTTTTCATCTCCGATTCATTTATTAAAGCTCCGCTTTAATCCCTTTATATATACTCTATCTCTTACGCTTGTACTCTTTAACTTGACCTACACAGACCAGGGCCTGCAATATACTGCTTAACTCGCACGACTCGTACATAGGTGTACGCTTTAGACTCTTTGTGACCATTTAGCTGTTCTCACGAACGCCGAGCGTAACACTGGGTGCTGAGTTGATGGTGTACATCGTATGGGGGAATGGATGTGAGCACTCACATGGGCGTCTAGAACTTTGGTTACGGCGCTCCAAACCTCCCTCAAGTACTTTTCTCTGTATTTTGGGAAAAGGGTTGCGAAAGAAGATTTTTCGGTGAATACGCCACCTTTGTTGTCATCTGCTTGGAATGAATCGATTTTCCACTGGAGTAGAGTTGAGTACATGTTAAAGCATGTGTGATTTGGGTGCTCACACTGGAGAGGAGGTACGGTGAGATAAAGTTGCCTTCACGGATTGATAAGGAAGGTTTGGAAGCTCACGTTTTTCTTTGCGATGCCTCTTGTTTCTGGTTGCTCCTCTGAAGCAGCTGCCATCGTTGCAAATAGAATTGCTTGAAGCTGTCGCGGTAAGTGGGTCTGGGCACCATTGGCCTAAGATTACCTGATTTGGTAACAGGTGCGGTGTATCAATACCGCGTTTAAGTTATTCAAGAGGCAAGAATGATTCTAGCCTCCTTAATGAGAGATCTAGGTTTATGGTAGAACACTAAACTCATGACACGAAACAGTTGCCTACAACGATTACCCTCAGAACCAAAGGCAAACAACGTTCGTTGGGACTCAACCCGGGGTTCTTCGATCAACCGTCACATCCTTCTGGCAGTGCGACAGGTCGCCCTGTAAGACGTCCCAGACTCGAATTCAAGTATATGCTAAAATTGATTTATTAGATACGACTTGGACCCGGACCCTTAGCAAACTCTGTTGATCAGCAAGCCTTCCAAGGACCACCAGCCGGGAACGGCGTATCCTACCTCTTCTGAAAACATGGAGACTGATTCGTCATCTCGATCTCCCGGGGCGAGTTGTCCACTGTAAGGGAAGCTCAGCAGATCCTCAATATCTGCCAGTCGGGAACAGTGTATTCCACCTGTTGGCAATGTTTGGATGCACATTCGGCACCCTCGGCCCCACACCGCAACGTCGACTCGACGTGTTGTCGAGGGTAGCGACCACACAAGCCAAAAGGGTACGTTCAGCATATCGGGCCTTACCTTTCAGTGACGTATTTCAGGAAATTCCCAGAGGACTGTAGTTTCACGTCCACGTTGGACAATGACGGCTCAGTCCTCTAGTGGTGCCAGCCCTATTTACAGTCAGTGTCGACTCAGGAAGGCTTGGCTCAGGCGTCTATTGACGTTAGGCATAATCACCTACGAAGCCACAGCTCGGAACAACTCGGCACTGTCATCTAGGCAAGCTGGACGACCAGGATATGCACACGGCCACATCGATGGAGAGGACCAGGAGAGCGTTGATCTATACGGAGCGGGATACCGAGAGCATCAAAGCGCATGGATGCTGAAACATTTTCTGGAATTGGTTGTGCTAGAAAGGCCGCGGCGAGTTTCATCACATCTGGAGTGGACGTAGTCAATTCATGTATTGCATCAGCATTCTGATATTGCTCGTCTCCTGCTTGGCCATGTTCTGTGCACAGCTTGCTCTGTGTTAATATGTAATGTAATCCTGTTCTCCTGCAGCTCTTGCTATGCGGGCGTAGTAGAACGGGTCTTGGAGAAAGTCAGAGTTTGCCACGTCAGGGAACAGGAAGGATACGCACCAGCCAGCACCAGGCGACCTTCATCATCCGTGTTGTCTACCTCGACGGATTTGCCATTTAAATAGTGTAGATTCTGATAGATGGTCGGTCCATAGGATCAGAAATGATGCGGCTCAGAACTTCAGAGATCGCCTGTAGCTTCGGGGCTGTATGAGATCTCACAAAGCGAAACGACGGTGACAACATTGGTGCTGCAATCAGGATGAGAGTGAATGCGGGACGAAGGCGCGAATGGCGTACGCAAGTTGGAGCTGAGCGATGGCAAGTAGAGATGAAACGACTGCAGCTGCATGGATGATCGTTTACATGTGATGAGTGAAACACTTTCAAGTTGAAAAGCGATGGTCTTGGCTGATTACAGATGTTGGTAGGCCCGTGAAATGTCGATGGAGGTGATGATAAGAGCATGAAGTCGTAGTGAACAACCACAGGACCAGGTGCTAGCTTGCAATGAGCGGTAAGATAAGGTACACGTCAAGGTTCATATCATAATTTGCCTGATGCATCGAATGACTCAATTTAAAGACTGTCGACGACATTCTTCACACCCAATGGCAATTTGTGTGGTTTTGGAATCAAAAGCCCTCGGAGTGCATAAAAAGCGGCGACCTTGGCAAGTCTCTGTGCCCATGTGGAAGTGAAGAGTCTGCAGCAGGTCCATACGCGCGTACTTCCCTTCCCGCGCGTTGAATCGTTACGTCACTCGATCATAAGACGGACTTGGTAGTCCAATTGCAGCCTGAGTCAGTGAACTCATGATATCATTACTCGCAGCGGAACTGCCTCATAAATATCAGCACCATTGTCTCATACTGTGCACAGGTCTCGTCTTGTGCTTGAAGTTTGAAGTTCGAACAGTCCAGGCTCGCCGAGACTGACTTGCACTTTGACAGCACCAGACCTGTTGAACTTCAAGGGGGTGCTATATAATTCGACTCTGGAGTAGACGGAGCTCTCTCACCTGTGTATCTCTCTTCATTGCACTGTGATGTGCACACAATAACCTGCCGCTATGAACCGATGCAAATTGCGTGGCTCGGAATGGTCAGCGCTTGAAGTCAATGTGTTGGCCATGCTTCCAACGTTCGGCCCCGGCTCTGCCAAAGGATTAGACGCCTGTCCCCTTCTCACACTCTTCTCATTTCCCCCCACGGTTTTATTCATACTGATCTACGACCACTCGCTATGAGTGAAGACCATAGGCCAGATTCTCCTCCAGGAGCCTCCAGATCCATCCGGGCAAATGTTGCTGAAAACTCGGTATGTGGTCTCTGAAACTCATCGCTGCCCTTATGCATTTTTCGTCCAGAACCAACCTCGTAGAGGATTCCGTCAGTCCCTGCGGAAATTGAAGAATGTGCTGACCAAAAAACTTCCTGTGCGTGGACGTGAATACTGACTATCCTGAATACGGCTGATATCGTGCAGAAACGCTTCAAGCGAACAAGCAACCGCACCACTGCGGTCCAGAACGTTGAAATCGAAGGGGCTTCATCGGGTCAGAAAGTCGAGGTAAGTGCTTCCACTTGCCATCCTAGTCCTTCGGTTTTCTTAGAGGCGCCCAGGACACGCTGCATCTCCATCCTTCCAACAACAACACAGCGTCCCACTACATCTGAGATTCCCAGGACTCCGTGAACCAAGGGCTGTCGAGAGCCTGCTTCACAGGTATTTTCGTCAATAATTTGATTCTTCTCTAATTTCGGTCCCATAGGTTCAGGCTGCTCCTGCTGGAGGAGAAGGACCTGATCCCAATTAGTGATGCTGAACTTCAGGGTGCCTGTGATGGCGGACATGAGACCGCTCGGAGGACACGCGGCTTCCATGGCATCCGCCGCCAACAAGGCCCCAGCGGGTCTCGCTGCTGCAGATGATTTTGAGACGACGTACCAACCCCTAAAGATTGTTTGATGCTGTCCTTGAAAGATCGCGGATGTATGGGCCATTCTTGTTGATTGGAGAACTAATCAAGTTTATAGGTGCATCCGTACGCAAAGATGGCGCTGGGTGTGCTGTCTGCTGCATCCAAAGTGCGTCCGGTTTCTTCAAGAGTCGTTCTATACTCAGAAGCCTAATTTCCACGCAGATATAATCGCTCAAGCAGAGCGCGACGAATCGGTCCATAGTCTTCTCAAGAAGTTGGCTGAAGTTTACCGCTTCATGATTCAAGACGACAGTCTTGCAAAATTGAATCGATGCGCGGTATCGTTGGGAAGATCGTTCAGCAGACTCTTGAGTGCCCGTTTCATCAGGGACTACTCGGAGACAAAGAGCTTTTGTGAGTCACCAAGCTATCGCACTTCGCACATCAATCACATCTATTATCGTAGGGAAGAGACTTGGGAAAAACGTTCTCTCGGAAACCGATGCCATCATCAAAAAATACAGCGACACTTTGGACGGCCTTGTACAACAATTCCGTGACCAGGTTGACAGGGACGTGGCCGTCTTCGTCCAACGTACGGGTAAGGATTCTGACGGCTT
>NW_024538817.1:0-24100 GCF_016647635.1 Suillus subaureus | reverse complement strand
GATTGCCTTGCATTCCCAACAATTGAGCCACCGTATAGGGGTGAGTGAGATTCTCGAACAACTCGTTGATTCAACATAACAACTCTCACAGTTGTGAGTTTGTTTCGAGCCTGTGATCCTCAAAAGCTGATAACTAATGTTGCTGAATGTGTTAGGCAGTACCATGTACGACGTGTTTGATTGGACGGGTATCGCTTCAGATGCAATTCTGGGTGGTGAGCATACACTATGTGATATTGACTTGACTGAAACATCATGCAAGTCATCGTGATCGCTCGGTTACATTCCATGTATCTGGGTTCCAGAAAGGTGCTGATATTTCTCGTCGTCATCTTTGTGGCCATCAGAATCGCCAACATAGTGATGATCGCAATAACGATGACGCAGATTTCAGGGGTAAGCTTTAATCATGTATGAAATATTTAAGTGCATCAGGCTTGACAAATACCAGAGGGATTCATTCTCTTCGGCACCTTTCAGTGCATGATTAACTATGCGGGAGATGCCTATCTTTTGATTTCCATGACTTGGATACTTGGCACTGTATGGGAGGTCCTTGTACTGTGTCTGCAGCTGGATCGCTGTAATGCACTTCCGTGAGATGCGACAGAACCCAACAAGAGGAATTCTTGGGGATTGTTTCAGGGTGTTAATGAAAACCCACGTGAGTTACTTTGCGAGGTGAGCTCATAACGTGAATGTGGTTTCTCTTGTCTTTTGCTAAATTTGTGCTGTGCAAGCTTCCTTGTAGTTTCTTGTTTTTGAAATGAGTTATGTCTCCAACGCTCTCAACGGTATGCCGATCTGTCATTGACCTCTGCATGCATTCATCATTCATAACTTCTACAGGACTTGCCTTACCTAGAAACCCAGATTATTCTGGCTTCGTTCAAATCTTCCAAATCGCAGATGTTCGTGCTGGGACCACGCCTCATCCTTAGCTTGCGAGAATATCACACTAAGCTCGTGGCCGACTCCGATGCAGCGAGCAACCGTGATGACTCCAATTGCTTTCCAGGAGCGCGTCCACGTGAAAACTAGCAGTAGCGTATAGCGATGGGAGATACTCGATATGATCTACAATTGGTGGCTAGTCCGTAGGAGCGGTATTTATTTTTATTTCTTCAAGCTATGTTGTGGGTACTATTTGTAGTCAATTTTTCCGAAGAAGTCTCGCCCTTAAAATCTGCAAACAAAAGACACTTCGACCGTGAGGACGGAATCTGGGGCCATTCACGACAAAGATCATGATGAGGGTTTTTTTTGCGATCAAGCAATCGTGCTTTGGTACAAATATGATCGCATGATTTTTTCTTCGTTTTTTGTAGTGAAGGATATCGGTGTCCTCTACGCGCCGACCAACGACAAGCGCAATTGGCTGTCGTCCTCGCGATGCGAAGAGTGAAGCTGTATCCAAGATGAACACGTCATTAATTTCCCATTACGGCAGCTACTAGTATGGTCATTGACGATCGCCGTGAGTAAAAACCTTATCTTGCAGAGACTATCGCTCGTCATTGCTTTTGCCCCAAATTTGTTTTAATCAAGAGTACTTATTCCTCCCATAGCCCAACGTTTCTGTAAAATTCCACTTGTCTCATTAATATTCTCGAAGTATCTCTGTGTTATTTTAATTTCACCTTTAGCACTCCCGTTTCTGGATCGGCGCCTCTCTGTCCGTCCGAGGATCAGGCATAGACAGAAGTGCTTTTTCACTGCCCAAGGCTTTCTCTAGCTTGTCAGATGATAACAAGAAAATTTCACCAGTGAGTGTAGAGATTGCTGCAACAACCGTTTCGCTCTCTACACCTGCCTTGCTCGTATCCGCGTCGAAGGAGAAACTCAAGCCAAAGAAGATGGAGGAGCTGAAGGCCACGACGAAGTCAAAGCCCATCAGCCACAGCCTAATGGGCAACCTCTCAATGTTTAGTCCTGAACTCCTATATCCACAGGCAACCCCATCCTCTCCATTACATATCCCACTGTCGTTTCCCATTGGATCTCCTGCTGCGGTACCCTTACGTCTCCCTTGACTGCATCCCTGAGTACACCTGCCACCCCCCGGCCCCTGTGCTCGCTATCCAGATGCGTGCTACGCATATGATCTCATTTGGGAGTTTGAGGGTTGCGAGTCCTGTTATATCTGGTGAGAGTGGGATGGCCGCGCTTGGGAGTGCTTGCTTAATTTCACTTTCGATGGTCTGGTGTGGGCAGTGCTCGCAGACATCTATCTCATCCAACTTTGATTTCCTCGTCCCTTCTGGCTTCATCTTTGTATATCTGTTTCATCTGATGAGTTCATTTGATTTCTTTCTTTCCCCTTTCTTTTACACTTGATGTCCTTTCTTTGCATCTTGTTGTTCGGTGTTCGCAGGTTACTTCTTACTTATTTTTCTCAATCTTTTCTTGCTGTTGCCCTTTTGAAAAGCTGACCTAGTTTCTGAGTTTTTTTCTGTTCGTTCTGTTCGCCTTCACTTCATACTTTGACCTCGCTCCTATCTCTTCCGCTATTTCGTTCCTGTCCAACCCTTCGCTCCTGATTTCGGTTTCCAATCGTCAAAGGTATGTCTCGCATGTTCCTCACCTCATATATGCCGACGATCCATATTTCATTCTGTATTTCTCAGGACGCCCACACTCGCTCGTTCGTTCACCATCATGCACATTTATACGCTCCTTAATTCTCCTCTTTCAACAGCCACTGTCATTCTCGTTCATACCATGAAACACGCAGTTCACATTCCCTATTTTTCGGTTTCTTGATCTCATCAATATCGGTTGCTGCGTCTCCTTGGGCAGTTTTTTTTTCAGGATGGAGAAAATTCTCCCTCTCTCAACCGACTATTCACTCCTTAAGGTCATCGACGACCATGATCTATCTATTCACCGGTGCATCCATCCCATTTCGTTTTTACTTGTGTACCACCCAACTAGAGTCATCACACATTCATTAACTTCGCATTCAAGCGTGTGGCAGTCGTACAAAAGGGTGGGAAGTCGTACAAAGAAGGGGGAAAGGGGCGGTTGTACAAAAGAGAGGGTAGCTGTACAAAAAAAAGAAATATGGACAGGAACGGAGGCAGTAGGAACGAAAGCGATGACGAATGGGTGGTGATCCGGTACGAGGTCGGCTGAAATACCTGTATTGATCAATGGTGTCATTGATGGGCCGAGGCCGAACCCATCACTTGACTGTAGCAAGAATACCGGAATACTTCGAAGATTGCGCTGGCAGGTTACGAACTGTTCTCCAATCTTTTGCGGCGTTCAAACATTCCACGCGAGCTACTGCTTTACGATTTCGCCAACAACTGCTGTTTCGATCCAATCGGTATCCCCGGATGCGCATTGTCTTTCTCATGAAATCCATGCTGAAACACTTACTTTAATCAATCAGTATCAATCCCTCAAATATCACTTCGGCGATGTAAGCACTGGATTGTGGTATATCAAGCACACATGCGACCGTTACATATCCACCAAGTTCCCCCGCTCGCTCGCTCCCACCCTCTAATAGTATGACCCTAGTCTCAAACGATCCCAGTTGGTGGCCGATCATCAATGCAAATCTCATTTTCAGCTATTTTGTAGGTTCGTGAGAGTCAGCCGCATGACGACGTTGATGACTCAATTAACCTTGGCTGCGGTTTCGCAGTTGCCTCCTGTGTTGGGGTAATGTACGATTGGGGTGAGCAAGATTAAGTATGAAAAGACCATTGACATTATGGTATTTCTAGGACTTACATTCGGACAGGAGGTAGGTTGACACCATTACAGGAGCGGCCATCTCGCTGAGAACAGTTTAATAGGTAGAATTAATCTGGGTGAGCGGATTCCTACATCCATCAAAAGAACGATGTGAAAGTACCACAACTAATTTGCGGCAGAGGCAACACTGGTCCCAGATGACCATTATGTATCTCCTTGTATGTAACTTTTGCTTTTAAATGTGGTGAACACATTGTACTGACGTGAACACATCCTAGGTACGATATGTTGGGATAGGATTTGCCGTGTACGTTTGGACGTCCAAGCCATTGATGTTGCACTCATTACCCAACTCTCATAATCAGGATCAGCCTACTGTGTACGTGTGCTCACACCCACCATGTTTGTTCTGACCAGCAACATACTCTAGTATATGTTCCGACAATTTCGACGACAGATGCAGTGAGTATTTCGCACCGATGCCTTCCATTTCTGTCTAAACAATTGAACTACCATACACATAGGGGTGAGTGAGATTCTCGAACAACTCGTCGGTTCAATATAACAACTCCCACAGCTGTGAGTTTGTTTCGAACCTGTGATCCTCCCAAGCTGATAACTAATATTGCTGGATATGTCAGGTCTTGCCATGTACGACATATTTGATTGGATGGGTATCGTTGCAGACGCGATGCTGGGCGGTGAGCATACATTTCTGTGATATTGACATGACTGAAATGTCATGCAAGTCATTATGATCGCTCGGCTACATGCCATGTATCTGGGTTCCAGAAAGATGCTGATATTTCTCGTTGTCATCTTTGTGGCCATCACAATCGCCAATGTAGTGTTGACCATAATAACGCTGACGCATATTTCAGGAGGTAAGCTTTAATTATATATGAAATGTTTAAGCACATCAGGCTTGACAGATACCAGAGGAATTTATTCTCTTCGGCACCTTTCAGTGCATGATTAACTATACGGGGGATGCCCATCTTTTGATTTCCATGACTTGGATACTTGGCACTGTATGGGAGGTCCTTGTACTGTGTCTCGCAGTCTGGATTGCTGTGAAGTACTTCCGTGAATTGCGACAACACTCAACGAGAGGAATTGTTGGGGATTGTTTCAGGGTATTAATTAAAACTCACACGAGTTACTTTGCGAGGTGAGCTCATAATCTGAATATGGTTATCTTGTTTTTTTTGCTAAATCTTTGCATGTGCAAGTTTCCTTGTAGTTTCTTGTATTGAAATGTGTTATTTGTCTCCAACGCTCTCAACGGTATGCCGATCTGTCATTGACCTCTGCATGCGGTCATTACCTATCACTTCTACAGGACTTGCCTTACCTAGAAACCCAGATTTATTCTGGCTTCGTTCAAATCTTCCAAATCATGCAGATGTTCATACTGGGACCGCGCCTCATCCTTAGCTTGCGAGAATATCACGCGAAGCTCGCGACCGACTCCGACACAGCTCCCATTATGACTTCAATTATTTTACAGGAGCGTGTCTATGTGGAAACTAGCAGTAGCGTATAGTATGGGATACTGTAGAGATACGCACCTAAGTTCGTCACACCGTCACACGCCTAGCGAATCGAACCTATTTTGTGTGACAGTCACACCAATTTTGAGGCCGTCGAACCTAAACTGTGACACACGGTAAAAACATGAAAAAAAGTCTGACCTTGTACTGAGTGTTTGCCATGTGTCTGCGCTTGCTACAGCCCCCAGCCTCAACTTCCTTAGACCTATTCACTGTAGATTGAAGCTCTGTGTCATCCACTGGCAGGCTCTGCCTAACGGTCATCGAACCTAAGCATAGCGTGTCACACGTCACACACCCCCTGCGAACCTTCGAACCTAACGTTCATTTGGTCACACCTCAATAGGGCCGAACCTAAGTGCGTATCTCTACAGTATACTTAATATGATCTATAATCGACGACTAGTCTTTAGGGAGCGGTTTTTATTTTTATTTCTTCCAAGCTATATTGTGGTACTTATGATGATTAATTTCGGAACATTCAAAAACATGATTACTGGCCGCAGAAAAGAGGCGTTCCAAAAATACAAGAGGAAGCAGATTCTTTGCGAGTTCGAACGAATCCGAATTATGGAATCTCTCAACTGACCTCAACGTTCAACCTTGGTGTCACCACATGAAGCATCGCATTTTATTTATGATGATTATGTTCCAAACATTGAAACGCCATATTCCAAGTTTCTAGACACCGACCAATCTGCAGCCCACACTGATGAACTACACACATAGCATAGGCTGTGCGAACGCAGGATCAGTCTACGAAGTAGGCGGGGTGCAGGGGAACGAGGTTCCTTAGGGTGAGATAAGGCATTTATGCATGATTTCTTGGTTTTCTTCCGTCCAATACTGCTGAAACAACCGTCAGGGGGACGTCGAGAACTAAAGACATAAATTGAACTTAGTACATCCCCAAGTGAACCAAATGTCGCTTCCGAGTTGACCCAATCCAGCGTCCCCACATTTTTGAGATTACCTGGAAGTCACTTCACGTCGATAACACTACCAATGACGATGTCAACATGTCAGTGCCAAGCGTCGTGGCGCCCAACACCATCCATATCAAGACCCTATGTCGGTTGTTAATCGATGGCTTTATGCCAGCTGCAATGTCTGCCGGACTTGGAGCAGTGTGCGAGTCAGAAGAATTGAATAATTATAGGTGACGCAGCACATTAGGTATAATATTGGAAGTCATAAATTATCACTGATCTATGTTATTATATCGCAAGGGGATCACATTTCTGCCCACAATACCGGCCCCATCACGCTGCCTATAGTCCATAGCTATACCATAAAAATCAGTCAACATGTTCCAAAATGGCATTGGATGACCTTACGACATTAAGTGCTTTTACAAAAAGCAATGGGTATTCATGAATTTGCGGAGCAGATTTATTTCCAGGTCTGGGATGGGTGAACAACACCCAGATGGAGTAAAACGCTATGGAAAGAGAACTGCGTGCCAGCAGTAACGGAGAAGCAGCGATCCTGGGGATTCCGGAACCAGGTAAGCATGATTGTGACAACTATCAACATATGACTGACCCGGATGCTAATGACATGGGTTCCTCGGAATACTCGGGACCTTGCCCGAAAAACTTGAATGCTCCATCCTGCAGAATCTCAAACCCCTCGCCTACGTACATCGACAACCATAAGCCTTCAAGCATTCGACAGCTAACATTGGCGTACCTTCAGCTGCGAATAGGCCAGCCCAACTCATACTCATAGTATTGATAGTGGATGCGAGCGGTTTTCTCATGTAGGTCCACTTCCGGAGGACGGCTGAGATTTCATCCCAGTTACCAAAGTTCTCGATGCGGGCCAGGAGATCAGAGAGGATGACTACATCATTCAAGGCGACCGTCATTCCACCCGCGGTTAACGGATGGCGCATATTTAATGAGTCTCCCAGTAGAAACGCGCCTGCCCTACTAGACTCTCCCTGCTTTGTGGGCGGAAGATAATAATGCGGGACTCGTCGCAAACGCGACGTTTCCAGAGCATCGAGAATGGGCGCGCGTACCGATGATGGAAGCTGAGGAACAACGTCGCGCAATATATGCTCCTGCGATATTGATAGTAAGCGGGGGCGATCACAACCACACAACAAGAATTACAAACCTTGAGGTCTGGCGGCGCCGCCTTCAGTTCGACCAGCATCCGATATTCGTTGTTGGGGAGCTCATAAAGGACGACCGGTCCAGCACCTTTCAGTACAATCATAGTTGCATACTTGGGTACCGGCAGCTCCAAGTCTTTCACAATCAGACCTGCCAAGTAACCCTTTTGCGAAGGCTCATACGGCATGTTCCCGAGGACAGCAGTCCTGAACTTGGATAAAGAGCCATCCGCGAGAACGACGAGGTCAGCAAAGTATGACTCTGACTGACCATCCGCATTGGAAGCGCGAACACCTATTACGCGATGCGTGTCCTCGTTCTCGATGAGGCCGGTTACTGTGGTCTCGATCATGTCGACATTGGGCGCCCGCCGTGCATGATCACGCAAAGCCATGATAAATTCTCCATGTTCAAAAGCTCGCCCTTCATAGCCTTCAGGGAATGACGCGCAAATGCCCTGCTCCCCTCGCAGAACGTAAAACCCTGACAAGGAAGCAGAGCCAAAATCCCCGAGGCATGACTCCAGACCAAGTTTCTTGAGCGAGGTAATGCCACCAGGCTGGAGCAACTCGGCAACCATACGATCTGGCCTCGAGAAGGAACGTTCAAGTAGAGCTATCCGCAGAGGAGCGCTACGCTTAGCATACGTCTTTGTGGCAAGGGCATAGGCAAGGGTTGGGCCTGCTACACCGGCACCAACAATGAGCACGTTGTAAGAAGAAGACATTATGGCGAGACGGAGGGTAGAGACGGAGGATTATGACAGGCAGCGCTCACCTGGTATTTATTCGTCGAAAAAATAGGATGATTAAAAAATACACGCGTCGGATAGCGCACTAGTCTTGCCAGAAGGCCGTTGGACACAAGTTGGATGGTCTGCTAATACCCGGATGCCATCGATTCCGGTAGGATTTTCACTCCCGATCCAATAATTTCCGGCTGTCATATTAATGCCTCACATGCTTTTAGGATAGTTCAGGGATGTTCTCGTACACAGTGGAGTCTATCCTCCATTACTCGTCCGAAAATTTCGGTTCCTTGGAATTTCAGGGTACGAGCAATAACCGCTCATGCATGTACAGCCAGTCAATGATCCCCATTACTGCATGACAAGCAATCGAACGACGCTGAATTACAACGTACATGGATATTCAGTGGAGTGAGCAGGGCGCAACCAAGACATTGCGGCGTCAGTAAGGGAACATGAAAGTTTGAATTTCAGTTCTGTCCGGCCTGTCCGTCCCATCCAAATCCGTCCGTCCCGTCTGCTCTGTCCCGTCCGTTCTCTGTCCCCATCGTTCAACAAACCATCATCACGCTGCTGATCGTATCACAGGTAGTATCCCTGACCTAATTTAAACGCTAGAGATCATGTCCACGTTTGCCTCGTACAACAGGCCTCGGAGACAGCCTGGAGGTGTTCCGGATCCGGATAGCCAAATTAAGGTCGGACAATCTTCGGACGAGTAACACATACAGTGACATACTCTTTCTGGTATTAATGATTCTTGAAGATCAGTGGTGCGCCAAAAGCTTGCAGCTATCAGGCCAAAATCAAGAGATAGGCTCATGATACGATATATATAGAGATATCAGGTCAGTCCAAGATGAAGATAGCCAGTTATAGGCTACGTGAAAATCAACCTGTCTTCTATATTTATATACCGCAACAAACTGTTATGTAAGACGCGGTGCTCTACTACGATATAGTGCTCTAGTATGTATGTTGGCGCTTCCCACCGGAAGAATCCAAGGGAGGTCCGTTCTCGGCTTGACTCAAAAATTCATTTGACATGAGCCAGCATGCCTCGTAGACTTGCGATATGTGATGACGGTGGCAAAACACTTCTCAATCCATGCTAGTCCGACATTTAATTGTGCCCAGCTCGGATCGAAGGATTTCGATCAGACCTCTAGACCCGCGCGCTCCATGGCATCTATATGGCCTTCTACGCCCAGCTGCACTTCTCGTAGGTAAAATAATGTGGACTATCAAGAATGTTATTACACATCAGCACTTATCAAGCGCTGCAAAACGAGATAGAGATGGAAGTAATCGACGAAGACGAATCTGCGTTTGTTGGTGCAGGCGCTGTACTGGTGGGAACCAAGCTGACACGACAAGAACACTTCCAGATCCACGGATGAGTACCCCGTGTGCGTACAAACAAAGAAGCTAGTGCTGGAACATGAAAATTTCTTGAAGGGACTTTCCCATTGGACGCCAATTATCTGTCGTACGTTGATGTTAAAACATCGTGATGAGGAAGCAGCACTATCCTTGTAGCGACTCCGAGGCGAGCGCCAGCGCATCATAAAGCGTCCAAACCAGTGTCCATAGAAACAAGGTAAGGATGCGAAAGTATACGAGGAGTCCATGATATACAGGAGCGGTAGTATCGAACAGCGCTGGACGACAGAGCCCGCATCCAGCATTCCAGCTCACTGCATCCTGTGAGATCATTGTGATGGCACGGAACCGGAGCCACGAACGGGTCAATGATTGAATAGTAGTACATCAGTTTATGATGTCGACTGATCGATCCACTGATACTCACTGGCAGCCATGGAACGCTATGCGACCGACTTATCAAGGCCATTGGGGATGGTTCCAGCAAGCGTCTGTACACGCATATAAAAATAAGCATCGCCGTAGTGACAGTTCGGACCACACCTACTGGTATCTCAAGCATTCTTTCACCTTGCAAGCTTGTCATCAAGGCAAGAGCATTGTTCGAGCTCACCAGGCTTCACTGGTTTCCAGTGGGGTGCGACTTCATCCATATGTTTTGACATCTGGACTTGACTATGGCAAAAGGAAATCATATTTGTGAAAATGAATAAAGTGTGAGGGGAATGACGAATGGGGCGCGACGAGTGATACTGAATCAATGGCAATGATTCGTGATGCCAGTGAGTGGAAACCCGGATGGCTAATAAGGCAATGAATTTGCCTCCTGGTCATCGCCATATTATCCTGAACTGTCCGTACGAATGGAGTGGGAGGTGCTGGGTCGCGGGGAGTCAGCGTTAACATATCCCAGGAGAAAGTTCACAGAAAATGCCTACCTTGTGAAGTTGATGGTCGAGATACAGTCTTACGACAAGAAATGGTACGTGTGAACGATGAACACAAGTAAAGACGATCTTATGGGTGCATCGTCCCAAGTAAACTCGTTTGGAACAGGGCTGTTGACGTTGAAAGAAGAACAAAGACGCCCTAAGGTCCTAAGATTGCTATTTAGATCGGAAATTGGGTTGTGGGATACAGTTATGCCAGCGTGCTGGCTAACGGAACGTATATGTGAATATTTATATGTACATTTGAATCCGATGCAGGCCGGGTGCGCACAAAGATGTGTTGAGTGGTATTGTGATCTTGTCAATATGAAGACCGGTGCATGCAGGGTATTATTAGTATCGGTTAGAGAACGTTCTGGGTGACGGGAACGTTGACGAGTGGCGTTATGTACCCGTGGCCCACTGAGCACTAGTGAAAGGAGGAAAATGAATGGAGTTTATTTTCGTTCCAATTTTTATCCATTTGGGGTAATTTACCTATGTCGGACAATTCTATCTAGCATCCGCGTCAGCATCAACTGAAATCGCAAATGCCCCAGTGTAGAGCGTACTCCTCGTTCCCGCAGGCCGTTTTAGATGTGCGTTTTTGACGATGATGGACGGACATAATTCTACTACAATGCCAATTTGGATTGTGTGCGAATGAGCCACTGAAACGGGTACTTGGCCGCCGAGGCGGCACAAATACAGGATTATAATGGAGGAGCGGGGTTGAAGAGTAGTGAGTAAGTGGTTTGGGTCGCAGTTGGTTCCAGGGGCGTCCAGCTGAGCACTAACTATTCCTGGTTCGTCTTCCATTAACTTAGGGCTTCCTGTCGGCGTTGACGTTGTGAAAAACACCTTGTTCTATGCATTGCTGGACATACTTACTAGTACGCATCACAGGGTGTGTTATAAATGACATACTCGACCGTGATTTTGATCGCAAAGTTGGTACGTCCCAGGTTTGTCGTGACCGTCACTGTTCTCTTGACGCTGCTCTACATGGAATAGAACGTTCGAAGGGCCACCAGTCGCATCGGGAGCTGTCACTATGATCGAGGCCTCAAGCTTCAATCCTTCTGGCAGTTCTCATTGCCGCCATCTTTTACATATTTTCGACTGCTGGAGCGTGAGTAATAATTCTTAGAGTGTTTATTTTATAATTAATATATCAACTTATTTGGTTCCAAGGTCTTGCTGCTAATTGGGCCGTCCCATTCACTTGAGTTGCAACGACAGGTCGATTCAATTGGGGGATGATACTGAACGTCGCAGTTGTGTCCTGCTGGTAAGTCCGGATGACGGCGGTTGTGTTTTGAGTTGTTGACAATGCCCTCGTAGCTGGGCATGTCTTTACGACACCGCTTACGCATGTCAGGTGACTCCAAAGGTTTTGCGGCTGTATCTTGTGCTAATTATTATTTTACGCAGGACGAGAAGGTCGGAGTCAATCAAGTCCATGGCAGTCCGTCTTGGCGGCATTCGTTCTGCATTGATGTGACATGCCTCTGTACTCTGGGTACTTGAACAGTCAGCGTCTCCCATTTTACGTGATCAGTGTCACCGCGCCGCTCCTGCTATGTCTTTGGCACACATGGTCATTTGATCGTGACGGTCCCGAAGATAGCTGGAAGAAATTCACGGTACAGCTAGCTGACGTGTCCATGTGCGCTAATTTTGATGTTCCGTTGTATTCTAGTCAGGCCGTCATGGCGCGGCTATGGTTTGCACTGGATTGGTCGTAGACCACTATTTCAAATTCGCATCCCTCAGCGTTTGAGCATGCGCTTCTATCTCGCTAGATGACCTTGGGATTTTATCCGTTCGTTCTTTGTTTCCCTATGTTACGGATCCTCTCTGAATAGATAACAAACATTAGCCTAATAGCCACCTGCGCACCAGGGATCGTTACATCAATTTCATGTCTACGCGATGTAAGCACGAATGTGGCTGACCGGCAGCTCATTGCAAACTGTAATGAGTAAATAACAGTTGTTGTTTGGGATGAAATCTAGAATCGACAGGGAGTTAACAAGGCCCAGCAAATGCATTCTGCTGGCAATCTGCTGGCATGAGCAATATGTATGTCATCCATTTGGTGTGGACACTGAAGTGGGCTACTCATAGGTGGAGCCTATGAGAACCCCATTTTCAGGGCATGTAAAATAAAGCAGCGTGCCCTCTTCAGGTATAGTTTATCACGTCATACGAATAATGCGTCTCTCCTTCGTCTGGCAGTCCCTCGGCGTTGTCTGCATTGCTGTCTCGTCTATATCTGCCAATGCAGACGACAGTGCATACCCCATGTTTTGCGACTCATTTATAGATTGTTGTCTTGGACATCAGTGTGTGTCGATATACATCCCTAGCAGTGTGAGTATGAGTAGGTTTCTTTACAAAATCGATCCCCTGACCTGTTTCGTAGGAACAAGTTATAAATGTGTGTCAAATAGTGGAGTACGAACAGTTTGCTCTGCAGAGGATATAACCATGCTGGCTGGCCTGTCCTGGTAGGGTCATTTTGTGAACGTTTACACAGAATGGGGCAAGCCCGAGTGGCACATCGCAAGTTAACCGTACTGGTATTAGTACTATATGATGGTGCTGTTCTATTTTCGAGGAATACCGTGAATCGTAGAATCATAATTAACACAAACGCAACATTTTTAGTTAGGTGCTTTCATTCGAAGGACAAGAAACGAGAAATCGATAATTTTTTATGGCGGTTATAACGATGATTTCTAACTCGTCGATCCATGTTCCGCAACCCAACCTACACGACCACCTCTCCGCTCACGCACCCCATCAACAGCGCATCTACACTACCGCCTGTCTTCTCATCTAGCCATGCATCAAACTCCCTGAACAGTTGCATCGCTTGACTTCCATCTGCCTCAGCCTTTTTTGCGGGCCACATGCGCTTCTCCTGGATTCCGATGAAGTTCACCCTCAATCCATCCACATCAGACGATCTGGGATGCGCGTTCGGGGGCGGCGGCCACTTGATCGTCATATCCACCGTCCAGACATCAGTCCCGTAGAATGATGCTTCTTTGATGTGGTGTCGTGCAAACTCCTCTGGCGGGCTGTTATCTAGCGTCCACTCTAGCACATACGCATCGAATGCGATCACTACAGCAAGAATTTGGTCGGCGTGACACCAAGGTGATCCAGTATATATAGAAAAACTCACCAGTCCACATTATCCCCGGGTGATCAATCTTCAGTGTCATAGTCCTCGTTCCCTTACTCTCATCGAGGGTATCGTTGACGGCTGAGACCATGAACTGCTCTTCTGGCGGCCAAGGTGCGTCATACGCCGGGTCTAGTGGGAGGTCGATCTTGTACGGCGAGAGGAACTGCACGACGTTTCAAATACACAACAAAGACGCCGGAAACGATCGCAAATCAATAAATCATACATCAGCATCCCGTAAATGTCGATTGAATATTTTGAAGTCTCACCGCTGAAAATGGATATAACGTATCCCAATCACCATTCCAGTCGTCCATAACAACAGCCTTGGGGGGCACTCCGTTTGCGCCGAAATGTGCCGTGATGTCATGGACCAGGTCATCAAAGCCAGGTGCGCCATCTGCCGCTGCGATGTGAAGGTGCTGTTCCCGTGTGTTCAACTAGACCGTACGTGCTCAGTTTCCTTCACAAATCGCACGGGAATTAGCACCTACGTCCTCCTTATGAAGTACAAATAGCCTCTTTTGATGATTTTTATCAAACACGTCCTTTCTAGCAAACACTGCCATCACTACGCCCACTACAAGGAGCAAAATTATGACCGCTTTACGCAGAGCAGACCGATCAAATCGGTGAACGAATGGCGTAGTGAAATTAAGCGTGTAAGAACCCATGATCGCCACCATGGAAGCGATGATGTATTCTGCTGGAGCCTCAGAACCAATACGCCCTGTCTGTGAGAGAGATATGAGGAGAGACCCATGGAAAGACAAATCACTCACTAGTGGTACGAACACAACCAAAGTCGCAGATATCAGTTGAGTTCCCGTCAACAGTGGGACGGTCTGGCCCAGAGCATACGTCCACAGGCTCACTAAGCCATCTTTGACCTCCGCCTTATCCACCTTATTGTGCCCATCCTTCGCCCCTTTCATATCACCATCTCGCATCTTTTCTGTTGCATTCCTCATTTTTATCCCGGCATCATTTACGGTGAAGACGCTCAAGTAGTTAGTCACCCGATCAATAAATAAGGCCCCAAACATCGAGACTGCACTAAGGAAGAACACCGCACTTGATCCAACACCAGCGAACTGGCCCGCTGCAGCCAGGAACGCATAGGCAAGGAGTTGTGCATGCAGGAGGGCTTTTTCGGGGACTGGGGCCAAAGGCAGTTGAGTTAGGAGCGCTCCTGCGTAGATAAGTTTGTGAGTTACGACGTCAGGAGGGCATTGAAACAAAATAGACATAATTCTGGGTGTGAAACACGAAATGACATCCGAGTCGAGTCGGGAATAGGCTGGCGCAGAAAATCATAGCACATGCTGAAGTAAAATCACGCACCACACATTGCAGCGGGGCCATACAATATCAACGGCTCAAACTCGCCCTTGAACCAGCTCATTCCCCGGCCCAGCATCTGCTGCATCATGAACGCAACGGCATTCACTCCAACAAGAGCCCCCAGCCCTCCAAAGATCACAGAAAATAATGCCTTCGCCATCGTTGCACCCCTTGCACTGGGCCCGCCAGCGCTTCTGACAAGCACACAACTGGCAATGAAAAGTAGCGAGTACAGCAACTCAGCTGTGCGGAACGAGTAGACGAAGAATACCCCCAGGAATGTAAAGAAGACGGTGCGAGGGTGCCCGTAGCCTGAAGCAAGCCTTGGTAGCGGTGAGGCGGGTGAAGTGAGATGTTCAATGAGCGCAAATGTGTTCTCAGCCATGTGCTGGAGTGAGGAAGACGAGAATGAATCTCAGGATCAAATCTAGGAGGTCTGGATAACAGACCTGTGCAACGCCTGCCTCGATGTTTTCTACCAGATCCTGTACCACATTAGTATATCCCGATATTTTAGTTTGTCAAGTTGCATACCCCACGCATGTGGTACATATAACTGTTACCCACAACTGCCATCTATGTAATGTTGTTAGCGTTGAAAACTTTACCAATGAAAGGGAAACAAGAGAGGATGGTAGGAAGAAGAAAGGTCGGACGCACGTCAAGCCCGGTGACGTTCAAGTAGTACTCAAACTGCCGGAAATCAGTGCTTACAACCGCCGGTGTGCATATTAGTGCAAGGAAATAAAGGGAAGACAAAGAGACACACTCAGAGAGTAGTACGCCTGAACTAAAGATCTCATTTGCAAAGATAGTTCCGTATGGTCTGTACATTTGCATTACCACTGAGGCCGAAAGAAAGAAAGCAATAAAACTGACCGAGGTACATGAGAATACGCCTCAATCATCTCGTGAGACGTCGCCTGGAACAGAAGTTCAGGACCTGCAGTGCCAGCAGCTACAGACCCGTGTGAGCTGCATGGACCTATGTCCTATATGTGAATAGCTAACCTTCCAAATTGATGACAGCACGGACACTGGAAGAACAATGTAAGATGGAACGCAACAGGAGGAATGATTATGAGACACACGTAGACGCAATAGGATGCTGTGTCGAGAAAAGGTGAGAGCCGTCCTGGAGAGACTCCTCCGCATTATTGAACACTGCGGCTGCATGAGTATAGATTCTACCCGCATGGCATCGCAAATTGACAAAAACTCACAAAATATAACTGCATGCTTTGGCTCCCACCCAGGGGTATTCACCAGCACCCGCACGCACTCAATCATCACGCCAACCGAGAGCGCGTCATCGGCAGCACCTGGACTAGGAAGGGTACTATCAAGATGTGAGTTGATGAGCACTGCATCAACTTTTCCCTGGTCCGTGCCATCGCTCAGGCGTATGATGATATTACTCAAGTTGACGTAACGCTTATACAGCCGCGCAGCCATCATATCGAAACTATCGAGCATACCCGAGAAGTTATAAAGACCCGAAGGTTATCGGAAGAGATGAACTAGATGACGTACCGATGACTACCGCTGCCCTCTTGCCTCCATACCTCGCATTGGAGCTTACGGCCGGGTTGAGCGGCTACGACACGCTCACACTCCTCTTTGAGCTGGTAAGCCTTCTCTGTCATCCAAGCATCTGCGAGCGCGTGTTCGCGAGTGCCAGGCGTGCGGTATCCGATATCCTCCGACAGGTATTTGGCATATTGGAGGATTGTTGCTTCAGAGAGCTGAGGCAGAGAGGTCATAGGATCATATCTGATGGTTAGGATTCAGGTTAGGTTCAAGAGACAAGCAGCATTTGTTAGTTGGTATTGACTCGAGTGGAGACATGAAGGAATAACGCACTGGTCTACAATGGGCGTAGGTAATGCTGCAGGGTGAAAAATAAGCTCACAGGTTCAATGTGGGATTGATAACAAAAACACGTACAATACTGGTGTTTTAATGCAAGCCATGGCAACCCAATAAGCAGCGGTACTAGCGCGAGCAGAGACTGCACTGGCCCCCATTGTCGCGTCCTAAACATGGTATCTAGACCAAGTCAACTTGGTTGACCTAACTGTTTGGACGGTTAGGTGCAAAGCAAAAGCTGCTCAACAAACAGGAATTGTATGTAGTATGTGTATCACTGCAATAACATGCGTCGTGACTCAAACAACTTGAAAACCGTTCCAACAAACAATGAGCACAAACTGTGCAGTGTGGGTAGTTGAAGATTCTATATAATTTCTATATTAAAGTCAATAATAACTAGGTCACGTGAACTATTTTGATTGGCTGAGACAGCTTAGTCATGGCAAGGAATTATCCGGGGATCCCATCCCCGTACTACCCGGATTTAACGGAGAGAGAAAGAAAATTTCCGTATTTATATACCGCTGCAAATAAAAGAAACTATCAAGACGCGGTGCCCTATGGGATTGGTAACGATTATAAGTTGGATGCATGGTATGAAGGGGTCCGCGTAAGTTGGTTCAACGCGCCGAACTTCGGCCGGAATTAACGTATCGTATTCCCAATAGTTCACACGAAAGACGCTGACACCTCAATAACTCCTACACAACCTCATCCATCATCGTGTCACTACCAGTTTTGTAGGCGAAACGGACAATTCACCTGCATAGGTCAAGTGTTGGTGGTGATGATAACTTCCTCCCAGTTTCATAGTGGCCACGGTGCTTTGCATGGTGATGGTACGCAGTACTTTTAAAATTACCAGAACATTCATCGTGCAACCACTCCGCTCATGACGTATGTTGGACATTGGTTTGTCAGGATGCAAGGTGGTTCCGGTTTCTACTTCATGTCGCAAGACTACCCGGCACATGCTCATGCAAGAACTCGAGAGAAGATGCATAGCACACAACCCCCCACAACCCTGCTGGTGCACAGCGCTGCAATGATATACAGGAACGGACAGCAACCCATCGTAGTAGTACTACAACATCCTGAATGGAGTTCAGTGCACGCATCGGCTTGAAAGACTTTACGGTGCGGTGCTGCAAAGGCCCGCCCATCGTTACGTTCGTGGGCATCCTACCAAATTCTATGATACAAAAGTCGATTAATGACTCCACGTTTGGGCGTGCTATGAGAGGACGACACGAAGGCCCACAAAGGTGTGTCCTTATACGACATGGTTTAATTGGTTATTGTTGATCAAGATTTGAATCGCAGCAATTATGGTTGGTCGCTAAACTGCAAAAATGACAAACTATGTGATGGCATCAATGGAGTCCCATGTCAATATCATTATAATACAAACTGACAGCACGGTGTCACCTGGTCATACTGATGGCTACCCTCTTGCCGTGACTGCTCAGTAGTGAGCCTTGGTCAACTACTGCCTTCGCACAGCTAACGGCTTCCAGTCACATATACATCTCGGAGGCCTTTTAATCATACGACGATCGAGTGTCCGCTCCATCTGATATGCGGTAGACAGTCTTTCGGTGTGCCGGATGAGCAGCTCCCAAGCGCCAAGGTTTCAAATTGTGCAGTCTAGTTTGTAATGTTCATCACGCCGGCCTTATGTTGTCTTATGGCATCAGATCGTGGCGTTCATTTCAGTCATTTCAGATTGCAACTATCGAATGATGCGTCACTTGTCGTCATATTTTCGACCCGTTTCTGTTTTAATCTAGACCAACCAACCTCTACTAACTTGTACAAAAGCCAGGACATATCCGACTTCACAACGTGCACTCCTTGTTTTTCCGCGCATCACATCTTGAGTGATCTGTGGCTCCAGCAACCTGAAGGCCCCGCCCGCCCGTCGACTTCCAACTCCACCACCAGTTTTGTCGCTCGATCTAATCGCGGATATCACAAGTCTGTACATTATTTGTCAATTCTGTTACCTTCGAGCTGATCTCCACATCTAATATCAGGGCTCAGCGTCGTGGTTTGTCTCATCCTGCTATGTTTCCCCACGCTATCCTCCCCGGCTGCCTTCTTGCCTTGTCACATGCAATATTGGTAGTATCTTCAAGATCCACCTATGATGACTTACCGTCTAGCGCGCCCCCGTTCACCATCAAGCCTGTCACTGAACTCGTCGTCGTCAATAAAGTAATTGCGCCTGATGGCTTTGCACGGTCGTGAGTTAATGCTTACATTTTCCCCTGCGCGTCTTCATCTTTATCCTGTATAGGGCAACACTCGCAGGAGGGATTTTTCCTGGCCCTCTCATTAAAGCGCAGAAGGTTCGTGCGAGTATTTAATTATCGTCCGCTTCTGATTTTTCGAAGAATGACAACTTTAGCATCAATGTCGTGAACAGGTTACATGACAAAAATATGCCTTTGTCGACGAGCGTAGTAAGCGCTTTACTTTTTTTCTCACCTCAAGTTCCCTGATGCCCTTCAAAGCATTGGCATGGCATCCAACAAAAGAAGACGAACTGGGCAGATGGCGCATCGTTCATCACTCAGTGTCCAATTCCTCAAAATCGATCTTTCCTCCACGAATTCAGCGCACCCAACCAGACTGGAACTTTTTGGTGCGTGCTCCTATTTCCTGTGGAGAAGGAATACTAGAGTATGTCTTACGATAGGTATCACTCGCACTTTTCCACCCAGTATTGTGAGTGTCCATAACTATCTATGCGATCCATGTTACACAGCTTTACGTCCAGGTGACGGTCTTAGAGGACCACTTGTCATATATGACCCTGAGGATCCCCATCAAGACTTATATGACGTAGATGACGGTTTGTATCTTTACTTCCATGTTTAGACCAAGCATTGATCAGCCTTGGCATAGAGAACACAATAATCACGCTTTCCGACTGGTACGAGTTGTCTTGTCAGCCTTTTGCATTCCAAATCTCACAAGTTCCTTCAGGTACCACGATCCTACGCCCAAGTTAAACAAAATTTTCGGCCCTGTCACCTCCAACTCCACCCTTATCAATGGTCTGGGGCGCTACCGTGGTGGACCCAAATCACCTCTTTCTGTCATCAATATCGAGCAGGGCAAGCGTTACAGGTTCCGCATCATCGGTCTTTCTTGTGACCCATCATATAACTTCACTATCGATGGCCATACCATGACGATCATTGAGGCAGACGGCATCGAAACTGTCCCTGAGACTGTGGATTCGCTTCCAGTGCTAGCTGGCCAACGCTACTCTGTCGTCGTTTACGCGAACCAGCCTGTGGATAATTATTGGGTTCGCGCGCCATCCAATTTTCCAAACCAGACGTTTGCAGGCGGCTTGAATCAAGCCATCCTCAGGTACAACGGCGCGCCCGATGAAGACCCCACGAGCACTCCTGGACCCTACATCTTACCATTCAACGAAGGGAAGCTTGCATCTTTGCTCAGCATTCCTGTCCCCGGTTCCCCTGAGATTGGCAAAGCAGACGTCCACATCAACTTACTTGCCACCACTGTGAATGGTATCTTCAGGATCAACAATATTTCGTACCACAACCCTCCGACGCCGGTTCTGTTGCAAATGCTCAGTGGGGCGCAACATCCCTCAGACCTGCTGCCGAGCGGAAGCGTATATGAGCTTCCCTCAAATAAGGTAGTGGAGATTGCCTTGCCCAACACAGGTTTAGCTCTCGGAGGTCCAGTAAGTGCGCTCTAGTGTTTCTCACTCCTGTCACTCAGCATCATTATAGCATCCTATCCACCTTCACGGAGTGCGTCGTTCTGTCATTTCTATGTGTGTATCACCGTTCTAATGCACTTGACAGCACACTTTTGCCGTTGTTAGAACTTCGGGAAACAGTACAACAAACTTCGTCAACCCAATCTGGAGAGACACCGTAAGTATGGGGTCGACAGGGGATAATGTTACAATACGTTTCGTCACGGACAATTCTGGACCGTGGTTTATCCATTGGTGAGCATGTATTCTCGTTACATTCCATGATACACCTTTCATGACATATTTGCCAGTCACATCGACTTCCATTTGAACCAGTACGTATCCACAGGTAATGTTTGAGCTACGAACTGATTGTTATGTAGCGGCTTTGCGGTGGTCATGGCCGAAGCTCGGGACCGACTTGCCGACGTCAATGCGAGCATTCCAGGTATGGGTGCCGCGCTAGTTGTCCCAAACACGCTAACCGAACTTTCTAGCATCTTGGGCCTCGCTATGTCCTTCGAATCAGCCATCTACTCAAGCACGCCTGGGTTCCTTCAATACAACAACATCACGCCTGGATTCCTTAAATACGACAACATCACGCCCGAATTTCTTCAACGCGACCACACTTACATGATTTACAACATCATCGAGCATTCAAACTTTTTAATTCCGATTGCTCCTGCGCGCTATACCCCTCTTTCATTTGCCACCTCTAGTTTTTAAAAGGTATCCAAGCATCTGTCCTTCATATGATAATGATTTATTTTCGAGCGTCTTATCTGTATAGCTTATGGAGGAGGGGCATGTGGTAATATGGCTGTAACAGTAATTGTGCTATCTCTAGGGCGCAATGCGTTGATCCATTTTATGGTCGTTTCTGCTCATCGTTGGACTGCGCATTGAGGCTATTGCCCAAGGCAGTACGTTCATGAAGAGACTACTACCAGTACGACCAATTGCAATGAGTCCTTACCCTACAGTTGGTTGCTACGGAAGCTGGCTATGCTCTGTCAGACCACTGCGCTACCCCAATAACTCCTAGTCATTGGGCATGATTCCGACGGTCCGGGGTATTTCTGGTATATGAGGTTCACTGAAGCTAAAATGAACAGGGTAAGCTAGTGTAGATCCTACAGATCAGGTTGTCAGCCACATAGTTGGCGAAGATCCTATCCCTTTGAGTAAAGCATCTTTGATTGACGCTACCAGGTTTATGTAGCCTTTCTTGTACCAGTGCAGCCCGCAGCTGGGCACCGCATCTTAACACTGAGTTTTAGTGGTATATAAATACACACATTCTCTCACACACTGTAGTCTGGGTTAGCGTAAACGTTTACAAGTATACACCTTTCTTAGACTATCAGCTACTCGGCTCGGACCCAGTAGGGCCTACTTAGCCAACTTTCAGCCATGTAGACTGGTGTGGACAGTCCATCAACAATGCCATCAATATCAATGATGCAGATAAGTGCATCGTCAATGTGGGATAGCCTAGGAACACAAATTGCACTACAATCTCCGAGGTGTGGCAGGTGCAGATAAATAACGACCTACTGGATTTCAGATATGAACTAAAAGACTGCCAGAGGAGGGGTGCTACAACCCAATTAGGTGGCGCCAGCCGGAGTGCCTTCAACTGTCTAAATCCTGTGCGCAGGGACGTTGTCTCTAGCAGTGGTCAAGGCAACAAATGGTCATACGGTGGGTTACAGATAATTGTGGTCCTCGGTTTTTGCACTAGTGAGCGTCCCGATCTGTTTTTTTTATTTGGTTTGCTCATCCTCCGATAGTCACATCTCCAAGTCGATGCATGAGTCCTTTGGAGCCAGATTGTGTAACTATGAGACTAACCACCTTAGTGGCTTCGCGATCGTCATGGCTGAGAGTCCTTCTGAAACTCGGATGCACTTGAAGGGATTGTCGAGTAAGTATCATGCGATCATATGGTCGTACTCGACCTCATAACGATTATTTGCCAGCCTCATGGTTAAACGTTTGACCTTCGCCCTATAAACAGTTCGTTGACGCCGTACAATTTTGGACGGTCAACTCGCATGAACAGGCAGCTAATATTGCGTCTGTGGTTATTCCCAATCAAATTAAAAGGTATTTAGCCCGCAATGCTAGGGGAATGGGGATGGGTGCGTGCATATCGTTTAGAACAATCACTGCATTTTATGTGCCGCAATTTCCATGAGGCAATCATATGACCTCTGATTCACAGGTGCAGCGATACTCGAGGGAAATGGCACTATAACACCTGCATGGATAAATGCCTTCATTGCATTCGCTACTGTTCGTGATCAGACTCAATATCCTTCTGCACCTTGTCCAAATCTTAGCAGCTGTGGTTGCGGACTTGAATGATACTTCGTAGTATGTTTAACGTTTAACCCTTGCAATCCCGTCAAAACACCACTTATTTATTCACCTGAAACACATACTACCTATAGTACCCCGTAAGAGCAATTTAATGCGAAGGTGTCACCTGTGCCGGCGATTATTTTAATCACGCGCGTCACGTGATTCAATTACGCGCGTCGACAATGTCCGTACAGATATTAATCCTCGCTTGACTGGGAACCACTACTACATCTCACCTGCACCTTCAATGAAGCCTCACCAAGGACACAGAATGACTCTATTCTCTACACCACGCCAAAATCAAACCGACAACAGTAACGGTCAAAAGCCTCTGTTCATGACTCCACAACCTGGGCACACTGAACAAAAATCTGTAGTCTCGACATTTAGCAACGGCTCACAACGAGCATTTGCACCCACACGGAGCTCCAATCTTGTAGAGAATGCAACCTCCAGGGGTCGGCTGAATCTAGCCTCCATTTGCCCAATTTCAAGTTCAATACGACAACTTCCCGCCTGGAGTCACACAACCCAAGTTCTCAGCAATCGTCTTCTTTCTATGACACAAATGGTGTATTTTCAGCAAGGGTATGCCGCATATACTCTTAAGTTGGTTCTGAAAATGTATTATATCATTGTAGCGTCCCAACGTGGAGGTGAAAAAAGAGGAACACGGTGATTATATGCGCCTGAAATGTTATCATTTAATGTCATTTTTCCAGATATCGATGGATACCAGTTTAAAATGCTCGGAAAGCAACCTTCTCAACATTTTCCTGCAGAATATCGACATTTAAAGATGACCACAGAAGAAATCGGTTCTCAATCAGGTTTAGGTGTCCTTGAGAGTGATATGACCGAAGAGGACATCATCACAAAAATTGCTAGCAATAGTCGTCAAGCAAAGGCTGACCTCGCGAAACTGGTAGGCTGACCCTCTTCAGTTTTCTATAGCACAACGTCTATCAACACCATTACAGCGGGAACATAACGCCGAACTAGAATCCCAGCTTAGTATTAAGACTAAACTCGTCGCCGATCTCTCGCGACAGAATACGGAGTTGTCTCGTCAGGCATCGGACGCCTCTCATCAGAACTCAGAACTATCTCGACGAATTGCTCAACT
>NW_024538816.1:0-24134 GCF_016647635.1 Suillus subaureus | reverse complement strand
CTCTTTTCTTCTTTTCATCTGGAGAGGATGGGCTGACGACAGGCGACTCTTCGCCTTGTGGGCCAGGCTCCTTGGCCACGCTTGAAACCGACATGGAAAACGATGCAGAGGGGGGAGGAGGGGAAAGCCCTATAGAAATATCTATAGTGTCTCGGGCACTTTTGAGAGGAGAATTGACGGGGTGTGTCAAGGAGGATGAGGAAGGAGTGGGAGAATGTCAGCCCCGTCGCTGAACGGACTTTATATTTGGGAACCAAAAATCAGTGATCGAAATACCAAAATAAAGCCAAATACGGAGGTTCCAACCTAATTTAGTCAGAATCGTAATAATACTTTTTAAATCTCGGCAACAGTCGTGCTGACACTGCCGTTCCGTATCATTCCTTGTCCCGATATCGCAGGCTCAGGCTAATAAAAATACCTGTTAGAGACCTGTATTGCGCTCTATCACCGTATGGTGGTCATTTCGAACATGCGAAGGCCCCGTACTTGTCGTACCCCACAGGCTCACAATAATCTTGCCAAGTCCAATTTCTTACTCAATTTCGATCCCGACCGCTACTTCGAAACGCAAGTTCACGCTACGTGGACTCTTGGCTGCGACCAAGCTTCGGTTCAACGGCACGCTTGCACAAAGCTACGTGTCCGCCATAGACAGTAGTTCATAAGGACAGTATCTGCGAATTTACATTAACCTCCATCACAAACACAACAACAGACGAGAACAGATGGCATGGTCCATGTGCCACGGCTATGACATGAACCAAATCATAAGATCTATGTACTCCGGGGTCAACATCAATGAAATATTTCACGAGTTAGACTACGTCTGTTGTAAAGCTGAACCTACCAAAAGTGTGCAATTTGTCATTGGACTGACAATGGCCAACAGGAGCTCAGATCGTCGATCGCGACCACTGACTAGTAGTAATGTTCACGCAGTCGGTGGGGCGGAGCTATCTTGATTATCCCAACATGTGTAACCCTTTAGCCAATGCCGATCGGTCCGACTTACTCCTCACAGTCTGAGTTCTTTTCGCTGTACGTTGCAGAAAGGCGGCATCTGCGGACATTGGTACAGGAGACATTTTGCCCCACAGCAAAATATGATAATGGGCCGACTGCAAGGTACTACATCATCGAAGGGGGTTCCAGCCAGTACTGTGTGCTATCTGCGGCTATCTTGATTATCCAAATGTCCCTAGCTAACGTCTCTTCTAGTAGTAGTCGGACCAAACACGAACTTAATTATAGAGTTTTTTTTACCTCTTGCTTGTCTCTCCGATGCCGATCGGACCGACGATATTGAGTGGTTTTTGCTGTGGGTCGCGGATCAAGTCGTGGTGGTAATCTGCATTATGTAGTACTAGTACTGTTGTCTCAGTGTGTTTCAGCGGAAAGTCTGAACTGACATGTCAGACATTTGCTCCCGCAGCTTGTTACAAACCGCGTTCACATCCATTTCCGCAAGTCACTATTATTCTTTCCCTGGATCCTATTCTTATATTAATGGCACCTGCCCGCTTCTCGTGCGAAGGGAACTTTGAGGTCATACAGGTCAACCGTGGCACACAGGCTAGCCTATCAGTAATTACTAGTTCAAGGTCGCGTTGAAGGTCGTGCATGAAACCCGCGGCCTCCATAATATTAACATCTTCTCTAGCTGCTAATTTAACAGTACAGTCTGTCGTTAATCAAGCTCACTTCCAATTGAAGAGGGTAGGATTGCCATTAGACCCGTCCCAGACTCCCAGTTGCCTGCAGGTTCGGCGTTAATAACAATATGGGTAATCTTACTATTCACCGGCATCCGGAGAGCCGTTTGCAGCTGTTCGGACATGAGTTTGCGATCGTGCACCTGGATGCCCTAACCAAGCACTAATACATACAACACGTTCCTCCTGCAGCCGAAGAAGCGTAGGAAATGCATTCCCAACAATCAATAATCAACGTTTCAACGTTCAACAACCCGACGAGTCCATCCTCGCTGCAGTGCTCCAAACTTCTTCCCACAGGTATTGATCAAACACAATCAGTATGCACTGCTTCATTCTCCATAGTATCAGATACTTTGTACGAGATAGCTATGTCAATCGTCAAAAATAAAACAGGACGCAATGTCCGATCAGATACCGTGAATGTCTGGGTACGTCACAACGTCCTTGGATTGACTGTCAAAAAATGAAAGTTCGTGGTCTGACTTCTCTGACTTGTTGCCGACTTGTGTTTTATTTTTTTGGGGCAGTCTGGCCTAGCGTTCTGCAATGTTAATCGTCTGTAATATGCGTCGACTGATGAAAGATATGGTCGCACGACTATGGTTTTTCCTGTGCTTTGTAGCTTATGACCGCATCAAAGCAACTATACATTCGATGACACAAGTGACGGCATTCATCAAGGGCGCAGTCCCCTTCCCTTGATCTGTATGAAGTACGACCGCAATACATTTCCACCAGGGACTTTTGTGCAGGGCTATGGAAGAAGACCATATATGAACGCAAAGGGAACCGGCCCGCATTTTGAACATGCATACAGTTTATTAAATGTATGTAAGTCTTTCCATGTCTAGTGCTTAGCTGTACGGCTGTACCGGGTATCAAACAGTTTCGTCATCGCTTTATCGCGATGGCCAAGGACGCACAATACTAGGCCAGCAAGGGACTCGGAATCACGATAATGAGCGCCAGCACTTAGGAACTCTTGCCAGTGGGTAACGGTGACCTAGTCAAGCCGGTTATCTCGCTTTCTAGGTCGGCATAAGTCGGGCGCTCTGGTGGCGCATTATGGTTGGCGGCGGTAGCGGCTCCACTGCCCTTGCGTTGATATTTGCCAGTGGCTACGCGTTCTTTAGAGTTGGTCCCTGGATCGACAAGCACGCGGGCGCGCAGAAATGATTATGAAGAATAATTTCCACGATTTTTCACGAAGAGAAAAGAGGGAGACATTCTAGACAAGTGAGTCTGGGTCCGGTAGCGAGGTGATACCTCGGATCTCAATTATGTACGATACTGCTAAGAAACCTCCCACTAGATCCCGATTCAATGTGAAGTTGCCCCCGTGTCAAGCACTATGTAACGTTCAGCGCTAGTGAGAATTAATTATAGTACTCAGTGCCTGACAACAATTAGCTATCCAGGGTCTTAAGTATGTGGGGTAACTCACCCACAACACCTCACAACACCTCACGACACTCTATACATGACCAATATCAATGTTAGACACTGGACTCTCAAGCCAAGCGTCAAGCTTCAAGACCTGATGCGGCGATAATGCCGATGTAGGCCCACATCCCGCTGGCGCCCCACCCTAAGAAAATAACACGACTATATGCGTCTTTCCTTCCTCATCGAGTCTTCCACCAGATACACTACCTGCACGTTCCTTTCACGATGGCACCTTTCAAAGCCTTATGAGATATTAGCACGATTATAACCCGATGTTTGACCGGGCCCCAACTGAGGCGCAAGAGAAACCACGAAGGCAAGGAGGAAGCTGTCTATCGAGGATGGACTACGACTATCGAACATGCAGGGCTTACTTAGACTTCCTCAGACCACCTACAAGCCAGCGCTCCAGCATGAGCACTGCACCAGGATTTTCACGGAGATAGATCGCCCTTATACAACGACACTGTAGCTTTCACCTATGGAGGCGAAGCGCCGACATGTCGAAAGCGACAATTTTGAGAGCGAAAACTCCGATTCCTTGTCCTGTTGACAAGGATCGTGCTTTACAGTACCATCGCTCTCCACCGAAATGCAAATGACGTGAGTCACTGCCAAACGGGTCGAGCACGGCATTTGTGCGTTTCCTGTTTTTCTTGCCCGGTTCCGCAATTCGCCCGGTCATCCTAGCGCCTACCTGGACAAACACGGGAATCTTTGTCGGATCACATCTTGGGGGGCTACTTTGCTATGCCAGAACGCCACTACTCACTGTGCACGTCCATCTGCGAAGAGTTTCCGGGTGGTCCAAATTTTCACAAGATTTTAATGCATGGCTACTACCAAATCTTGCACTGTTTTCGCAACTCCCCTTTGGGGCATAGTACAGGCTTGATAAGCTCATGCATATCTTCTGTGATAACCGCTGGGTCACTGATTCTCTATCCACCATCCTTCTCGATTCTCGTTGGATCAATCGCCGATTCAATTAGCCAGTGACTTATCCTGATTCACGTTTCGTGGTCTTTATCTTGAGTAGCCTCTGGCAAGCCCCGCTGAGACTGTATTTCCATGCACACTTCCCCTCTCTTGCTGTCCCAACACCTGGTAGAAATTCTTATCTAAATCACTGGACTACGCTCATACGTGGTCAATCGCGTCCGCGATCTCCATCGCTTGGGACCCTTGAGTAGTCGTCGCCTATTTCCTGGGTGTAGCCAACCCGATGTATGCATTCAAGCCGACGGTGAAGCCACCAGTTCAATGTGGCTGTGGTTGATTCCGATAATCGTCGGATGGCTGCAAATATCCCTGAAATGTGATTTTGATCGATTACGAGCAGCTTGTGATTGTGTCGACCGATATGCACGCACAGGAACAGCAGATACTCACCTCCATCCGCCCAGAGTTTCAACGATCACTGCGACGGAGGACGTGATGAGTCTCCAGACGAATTCCTCACTCCTCTGGTATTTGATTACTCATATGTATTTCAATAGACGTCGACAGCAGAGACTACAGCATTAGGACTATCAGAAATATGACAAAAGACTGGTCAAAGTGGTTAACTAGAGCCTGTGGCAAGCTGGCAGAGCAGCGCATAACTCAGCATATTAATAAGTGTGGACATTAGTAGTTTCTTTTGACTGATCAAGGGCATATCAACTAGTCTCCTCCACGTAGACAGACCGATGAAGATAGTCGTTCCTTTAACTTGCTCCTTCAATGAACCTGGGTCGATGATCGTAGGTTTTCAAAGCACCCGGAACGATAGTAGTTATAAATGAATCTTATTATATGGGGAAAGAACGATGCACGGAGAGTTTGCCTTGGGATGTGAATGGACTGGAATGGAACGGAAGTATGAGAAGGGAAAGCATTCGACTTTGCGAAAGTGTGGCGGCTGCATGGACTACTAGTGTACCGGCAGCAATGGTAGACGCCACCAACTACAGATATTATTTGCAAGGACTTGCTATCCAGTGGTCTCACATCAATATTGTAGCATGTACAAGTACTTGAAGTACTGAAAATTAATTCTGCCGCCTGCTACATGTACACTGGTAGAATTATATGGTATGGTTCTGCCAGTTCTACCGGCAGACTCGGAACTACTTCAAAATAGTCATGTACACAACACCGTGTTTTGCAGCATAGTAGCCGGTTGTTCCGAGGCACGACATTATTTCCCATCATAATTCAGAGTCAAAGCACTCCCAGCTGATTCTTTTCGTTTCGCTTTCGCTTATTGCAGTCATCTCCCATAGCTTCCCATCCGAATCGCAGAAAAGCCGTAGTTCCTTGGAGACCCGATATTATTTGTGTGAGAGACTGTAAGTCCTTCAATGATTGGTGGAACTGGTGTCATACGTGGATAGACTCGTGTCTGTTCGAATTCTTGATCCATTCGTAACACTGGTTGCGAGGCTGGGACTCTATACTGTGTATATGCTAAAGGCCACGTAGCTGTAGAACGTGTTCACTCCCGGTGTACAGCCATCATGTCAAGTATGGCACCTGAATTAAAACCCACGACGTTTGAAGAAATCGACGAGGTGCGAGACTTGCAAACCAAATTACAACGGTTCTGTAGCTCACGGAATGCGCTCCAGATTTACTCCACTCTCAACAAGACCTTCCGGTCGGGCAAAACTAAACCCGTTGCATTCAGAAAGGTTCAGATCCTGCAACTGGCTTACCTCCTGCAGGACAACCTTGAACGTTTCAAGGAGGCCCTTGCCATTGACCTGGGGAGACCTCCTCTAGAAGCTTCATTGTAAGCACTGTTTCGCTTACCTTGTATGAAGCTCACTTGCCTGCATTCCAGCCTCGAGCTTGACTCAACTATCAGTGACTGTAAGATCGCTTATGACCGGGTGGACAAGTGGGCTCGAACCGAAAAAGCACCTTTCAACATCAAATTTGCTGCTTTCCGTCCAGCTATTCGCAAGGAGCCAAAGGGTGTCGTGTTGTCCATCAGCCCATTCAACTACCCCGTATGGCTTTCTCTTGGACCTGTCGTATGTTCCTTTTCGTCTTTTATTACGCTCACTCCCAGTTCATTGTTTCCCTCCCAAGGTTGGAGCAATTGCTGCTGGTAACTGTGTCGTTCTCAAACCCTCTGAATTGTCCCCCGCTATAAGCGGCCTCATTGCGGAACTCATTCCAAAGTATATGGACAATGATGTCATTAGAATCGTGTTGGGTGGTGTTCCAGAAACCACTAAGGTGTGTCATTCACTTCTGTTACATATGGGCTGCGTACTCATCATGGAATACAGCTCATGGAATACCAATGGGGCCACGGTATGTGCAATTTACTATTTTTATTGTCCAAATTATGATGCGAGACGACCAGTCCTGTACACCGGGAGCGGGCGTGTAGGAAAGCTTATAGGCGTAGCCGCTGCGAAGACTCTTTCACCTATCAGCCTCGAGGTAAATCCATACCTTCAGTGCGATGTACTGGTACCAATGCCTTCCTAGCTCGGAGGGAAGTCCCCCGTTGTCATCGATCCTAAATGTGACTTCAAGATTGCTGCACGCCGTATCCTGTGGGGCAAGTGCGCTAATGCCGGTCAGACCTGCGTCGCACCAGACTACGTCCTCGTCCCGCACTCTTCCGAAGACGCGTTCGTAAGGGCCCTCAAAGATGTGTGCGTATCTCATCACAACCTTATATACGACATGCTCAATCTGTATCCTACCACGCCCGCAGACACGACGAATTTTATCCTTCTGGCGCTACCACCACTCCGGATCTCTCACGTATCATCAACCTCGCGCACTTCCATCGTCTCAAGAATTTGCTTGACAGTACTTCCGGCACCATCGCCTTTGGCGGGCAGACTGACGAGTCGCGAAAATTTATAGCCCCTACCGTAGTCAAGGGTGTCAAAGATGGAGATTCTCTAATGAGCGAGTGCGTATACATCTATCTGTTGGAGTATCTTCAAGCATGTCTGACTGATTGCAAAGTGAGTTATTCGGGCCAATCTTGCCTATTATGCCTGTGGACGATGTCGATGAAGCAATCGCATACATCAATGCTCAGTGAGTTGGCCTTCTATTTACATGTTAATATCAGACTGAATTCCGTCAGCGACCATCCGCTCGCTTTGTACTGTTTCTCGCCCGATGCTGCTTTCAAGAACAAGGGTGCGTTTTGCTTTCGATCGTTGAGCTATCGTCGTTGACATTCTTGGTCAGTGTTTGACAATACTCAGAGTGGCTCAGCCGTCGCCAATGACGTGATGGTACATTGCGCCAGTATGTTTTACTGTGTTCCCAATGAGGATAGCCCACTGATGGTCCCTTAGCTGATGGACTGCCATTCGGTGGTATTGGCCCCAGCGGATGTCAGTCCATCCTTCTCTCCAGCAAGTCATCACTGATTACATTTCTTTAGCTGGGTATCACACACGAGGTTTCTCTTTCGACATGTTCACGCACCTACGTGCCTCTATTGACTCCCCCGGATGGTTCGTTTTTTGCTTTTAATTTTGTCCACCTGCTCACTTGTGACATCTTCTAGGATTGACAATGTCCTAGGAGCAAGGTTTCCCCCTTACACTGTACGTTTTGATGATTTATAACCCTCGGCACTCCCCTCACCATAAGTTCCAGTCCGGGAAAGTAGCTTCTCTCAAACGTCTCGGTGTCAAACTCCCGCCCCGTCCCCGCATGTCGGCAAATAGCCATGTACGTAGTCGCAATATCTAGCACTTACGAGCCTGGCTTATTGAACAAGGCCCCTTAAGGGATTAATCGAGCGGAGGAGCAACACTAAATGGCTCCTCCTTGTAATAAGCCTAGCAGTAGTCGGCATTGGTTACACACGTGCTGCAGATGTTAGTGTGTGGGCGAGGTGGTTGAAGGGGTTGATCAAGGTGTAGGCTTATTTTTCATTTATTCATGTCTGTTTGAGTTTGAGAAGGGCTACTCACTGCTGGCGGCTATGCACATTTTTTCTGTACTTCATTTCTTTTGTAATGAATAGCTATCAGGCGTTTCTTGCTATTTGTTTCGTTCATCTGAGGTCTGAGGATCGAATCAGTCGGAGTAGACCATCTGTTTTACTTCCACATGCCAGTTCAAGTGCGCGAGGTTACAGCCTACCAGCCACTATTACGGACGAAATCCGAAGCTTACATCCTTGTCCAAGCTTGCGGTAACCCTGGGCCATCTCTGCTGCCGAGAAATCCATAGTCTTTCTTAGTTACGCACTTCCGAAGGACTCTTTGGGTGTTGGCTCAAAAAATTGGATCCATGCAACATGATCTGTAGCATAATGACTGTCTTCGTTCTATGGTTTGCATAGAGGGAACTACTGATACCCAACTGCTGATTCGAAAGAATTTCACCTGGATAGAATACGATACATTTGTTGCTCATGTTTTCATTTACAAAATACAAACTCGAGAGTGTAAGTGGTTGTCATGAATCTTGGGGTATCCTTGACTAATCACAAGCGATGAAATTGATCGATTCGGACGAGTGTACATTACTACCCCTTACTTCCTCCATCCTTGTTCCTCCCCTTCAGACTCAGAAGTGCTTGAATGCGACCGCAAAGGGAATTGAGAGCGCCTACGGGGATTCCCAGGCCAGTACGGACCAAAGCTCATATTCCATTCGTGCAATTTGCGCTGCCTCTGGCTCTGCATGATTTCCGGTACCGCAGCTCGCAAGGCGCTCAATTCCTCACGCGACAACTTTGACAGTGGCGATGATGCTAATAGTAGCATGTCTGAAGGCGTGTAGATAGGCCCTGTATGACGCGACAAACATTAAGTATTAATGGGTAAAGGTTAGGGGATGATATTCACGACTATCATGAGGCAAGGGCGACAACGAGTCCGCTGGTGGCGAGACCTCTGTTGAGCTCAGCGAACCTGTTGAAGGTTCCCGTCGGTGTACGGGGATATAGAGTCTGGAAGATGACGACATCACTGACGGAGCGAGGGAGGCGGGTTACTGGAGAAGACTTGGTAGACGAGGATACAGAAGATGAGTTGATCATGTCCTAGCTTGAACAAGGTCTTATATGTACGCACAGGAGCAGCCTGTGGACCTGCACATGCATGGACCCACCGAAAGTTGGTTATTGTGTTTGGTGGCTCATCCACTTCAAGTTAGACCGCCGCGTAAGCGACCTGTGGAGGTCAATTCGAAGGTCTGGAAGGTCGTATAAGTGACGAGAAACATGCTTGGATTGCCTCTAATGGTCTCAGCGCTCCGAGCCCACTTCATAGTGATAGACATGTTCCCGGTGGTCTATGCAGTCACATGATTTGAGAATCACTGTTAGAAACACAACTCAGATGTTAGTGGGCCACTTGGCATGTAGAAATGAACATAGTTGATCTCGCTGAGGTTTGAAGACAACATGGACTTTTATAAGCAAGAGCAATTAGCATTGAGTAACATTAGATGCTAGTGAGGGACTGAGGGGGGAGACAACAGCCAATAAATGTATGGTTGTACGTGTAAAGATGCGTGCAAGGTCATGCAGATAGCGGGGATGGCTTTTGGGTAGTCGTGAAAGCAATGAGAGCAAGAACTACATGCCTATGCATCCATGAAGTTCTTCACATTTTCCAACCAGCTCACGTATTCCTATGAGGGCAAGCGATAAGGTCCTGCAAAGAATGGACAGGCAAACGACCACTAACCTTCTGCTCTTTATATTCAGAATATTCAGGAACGAACATGGCAAGGCTCTCATTGATACCCCGCTCCTGTAGCCACTTCTCAATCTCCTCCTGGACGGAAACGTCGAGAGTATCAAACTGAGGTCCGATGTACAAACCACGGCGTTTCCAGTCGGCCTCAGCAGTAAGCTCGGTGCCAAGCTGTGCATCAGGATAGTAGGACATGTTGTCAATGATGAACGCGCCCTCCTGGCACATAGTGTCAATGTTGATAGACCCCTTGCCATTAGCCTACACCCAAATGTAAGTACAAGCGCAAGAATATTTCATAGGAGGTCATACCTTTGTAATGGAGAATGAAGAACGGATGGGGTACGAGTGGAGAGGTTGCTCCTCTCCACCTTGACCTTCTTCCTGCTCATACTCCGGCTCTTCCTCAGCGTTTTGAATGTCGGCAATGGAGAACATCATACGAATACTAAAAACATATCAATACATGCCAAGCAGTATAAATTTTTACCCACGTCTCATTGCCAAATTTCCGTACGAGAGTGACCTCATCGTTACCGGCGACGTCCTGGATCTGTGTGCGATGTCTGAGGAACAAGCCCACCATCTGCTCTGCACAATGCATACCTCCCAGATACCCTCCTCCTTGAATGTCTTCAAGAACTCAGGCTCTCCTGGCGCGTCAGCGATAGCCTCTATCTCATACTTAAGTTCCTCGGCAAGTTTTTGTGAGACGACGACGTCAGCTATCGGTACCAAAGAAGCGTCAGTACTGGTTCATGGAAAAAATGACGAAGCTCACTCGAACCCTCCGAAAAACGAGACACAGATGCAGAGAAAGCTCTCGCAGCAGTCATGGAAGCCCGTGGAGCAAGCTGCACAGTCGCAAAGCGCAGGGGACCGGAGCGAGCAACAGGACGAGCAACAGCCCGTGATGAGGATGCAGTAACCTGACGAAGGGCACGGAGAACAGACATGTTGCGCGGAAAAGACAAAGTACAGAAGATGGTGAAGAGGAAGCTTGAAAGGATACAACCGGTTTTCGAGTTTTGAAGTCACTCAAAATTTAAGCGATTGTTTGGCAACACCTTCTGAAATAAACAAACGCCCGGACATAGCCGGCCGCCTTACGTATGTTTGTTCATTCGCTGGGGAAGAAATTTTACCTGCACTTTTTCTTTGTCTGATGTTTTTCCGCTTCTCTTGTATTTTGGCACTTTTGGCATTTGAGGGCCTCATCACGCAACCTATTTGCGCAGACTATTGAACGTGATTCCGTGACTGTCGACTTGTGTGGCGGTGTCGTCACGTTGCGATGAACCCTTGAATTTTGAATGTGCATGAAACGTTACCACAGCGAGCAAGGTAATTATGTTTGCAAACCCTCCATGGTATCTGACTACCACTTTGAAAATCAACGCCGGTAACCACAGACGACCGTCACCATCATATTGCTTCAACGTTCAGCATATCCTACAATAATAAATACCACCCAGTCATATTAAGTGAAAGCAGGAAGGCATGGAGCATAGGATGATAGATAGGTCATGGACGTACAAGAAACAGAAACCGTAATTCCAAAGGGCAAAAATAAAGAAAAAAGGCGACAGAATACAAAATCCAGGGACGTCCAAAAATTTTGACTGTGGGAGTAACAATCATCAACGTACGGGGGGGTTCGAGAATGACAGCATACTTTGCCTCCGGCGGCTTTTTGACCATAAACAGGATCGCGTCACACGATCTATATCCTCTCCACATATTATCATCCTCATCGAGACCTTGTTGGTGGTCAAAGAGCGTCGGAGTGTCTGAAAGTTTTCAGAAGTACGTAGGAGGCAAAACAGAATCACATCGAACTCGCATTTGAAACTGAACAACGAGAAAGCAGGGATCACAAAAAAAAAGAAATAATAGCGGTGCGAAAGCAGGGAACTGTGTGCAGCAAGACGAGATCCGATGATATTCATGCATCACCTATCTCAGTTGGGCTGCCATGTCCAGGTTCTGAAGCCTGGTCGCTCCCTCCCGTCGTTCCACTGGAAGTTGAAGACTCTTGCACAACAGCAGCAACCTTAGTCTTCTTCGCCTTCGGCTGCCCATCTTTTCCCACTCTTGACCTCTTCTTCGAATTTGTCTTGGGAGCAGGCGGCGGGATTTCTTCAACTTCAGGATCATGATCTACAGGCGGGCCAGATGTCCTTTGGAGTTCTGCCTGAGCTGGATCCATAGTGGGTGGCGGCACGCCAGGAGGGCCGTAATACGGCGGTCCATAGTACCCAGGAGGAGGCATATAGTAAGGCATCATCGGAGGAGGTGCACCAGAATTTGGGGACCCTTCCACGGGCGCCTGACCCTCAGGGGGAGGTACAAAACCAGGAGGGGGAGGATAGAAATATGGGGGAGGATAATATCCCCCCTCTGGTGGAGGAGGAGGAAAGGATGGCATTGAGGCCGGTGCAGGAGTTGCGGTCGCGGAACCTTGGGCTACACCGTTCGGCGGGTGCCAGGCCGAGTCTCCGTTTGCTTCGGTTGGGGTGGATGAGAAAGCTGTCCATCCTGCCGATGAGTAAAAAAGTGCAGACTGATGATTTTATAACGTACTCTCGAAAGTGGCATTATGAGTAGGTGAGGTAGCAGTATCACTGCCGCCGGACTTGTTTTTGCGCTTGTAGGGTCCCCGCTTTATTCCCTTCTGTCGCTCCTTCCGCACACCATCAACGCACGTTTCTGGGATACCATATTTGACGCATCGTTCACATGGACGATGCTCGTCACAACGCTTGCAGGCATTCGCGCAGTTAGTACACTGACATAATATCATAATTAATTTAGAAAATGGGCGTAAAAATGTACGTCAACGTACCGCCATCTTGACCTGCTTACGCTTAACACGCTGAAAGTTAGTTTGGGGAGGAGGTGCGTAAGGCGGAAATCCTACGAGCCTCTAACGTAAGAGAGAACAACAGAGAACGGAGCTGGACCTACCAGGAGGAGGATAAGGGTACATCATCCCTGGAGGCGGGTAATGATATATGTACGGGGGTGCTGGGTGTGGCGCGCCGTTTGGTTCAGGATGGCTCGGATCATAGTAGACCGGGAAAGGAGGCGAGTAGGCACCGTATGCTTGGTATGGTGGCATGTGATGCTCCTGGGCCACAGCACCAGCATTCTTGGCTTGATCGCTTGCCATTGAGGACAAGAATTTTGCCCAGCGCTCACAGAAATTTGTTCTCTATGAGCGAGCGAATAGTCACGGACCTGCAGAACGGGAGCCATGTTGAGCGTTTGATCGAGCCGGTAATTTGTGAAGCAGACAGATAATAGGCTCCAGTAGAGGAGACAGATGGAAGGAAGGAAAGGGAAGAAAGTGGTTGCTCACTCCGCTCGAAATTGCTTGGTTTTCCGATCGTCGCCGCTCAGAACACGTCTCCTACGCTCCGGTGCTTTAAATTATTTGATTTGACGATATCGGTTTGATACCAAATTGGATATCTCAAAGGTCTTGAAGAGTCTGATGAGGAAAAGGGTAGTTTTTTGAGTATAAATGAGGGAGTGAAGGCACAACTGGGAGAAAATCAACGTGGGACTTGAATAAAATTCGAAAACGTGACTTTAAGTGATACCGCGCGCCTCTTGGCTCATCGTCCAAACCTCATGATGTCGACCTCTACGATGAGCAGGCCTTCGTATGAAAAGAGCGATAACTGTGAATTCGTTGGCCATAATTATCAATCGAAGTTGAGTTTGACAGCGCACACATGATTTCTGTCTCTTTCTCCGACCCAAACATCCTGGACTCCGCTCAAACGTTGCCAGCCTCCCACACTGCTTTCCTATGCTTTGCCATACAAGCCGATGATCTAAATCCCTTTATAATTTCTGGTTTATTGCCCTCATTGTTACAGGATTAACTATGCAAGTCTTTCTCGGTCCTTCTCGTGTTGATCGCCTTTGTTGTCTTTGTTAATCAGCGCTGAGTTAACTTGTGTATCGCTTTATAGCCATCCCAAAAGGAGTTGAGCTCTCAAAATATCCTTGTGTTCCCTCTCTGTCCTTTGGCTCTCCCTTCAAGTTCCACTGCTACTAGTAAGCAGTATTACTCAAATTTTCATTCCACTAATGTCATTACAGTTGTTCAATAGCAGCAAGAACGTTACTTGCACAGAACAAAGTGCGGGTAATAATTTATTGTCCCGACCTACCTCGGCGAATCAAGAATTATCCTCTTTGGTACCCCGCGACTTGATGCTCCCATCGCTTATTCAAACTTTGTCTTGCGCCGCACGATAACAATAACGTGCGCGTTGATTTCCTACGCATAATGTCCTGTTGGTCTTCGTCCTGCCTTCATCGTGATTTTCCGCATGTCATAATTGGCCCAGAATAGGGTTTTTGTCCAGACAAAGGGAGACTTGACATTCAATGTTCCCGACTCGTGATTACTAGCCAACCCTGTACGTGCGATAGTTTGCAATCGGACCCACTGTGCAAGACTTGTGAATGCTTCTACTTATCATGATCTAAGTTCGGCATTTGAACTTCTATCATAGACTTTATGTGGTCTTAATTTCCCCTTCTAGGGACCACAATACAGGCTACAGGACGACATCCATTGGCCTTCAACATGCTCGGCTCTTTGACGACTGAGTGCCAGCTTAGAGGGGTTGATTTTTGTTGCAACGGCGACCTAGCCCCCGAACTGTTAGCCAAATTAGTAGCCGTTCGCAGTCACTCAGAATATTCACAAGCACCAAGTCCTCTTTGAACGTAGCAAGCGCAGTTCCTTCATTCGAAATAGGGAATCGATCCAGTCTCCGCCGATGTCCACGCTCTCACTGTGTCGTGATCAAAGAGGCGCTGCGCTTATATGGGGATGCTGGCTGACTTCCTTGTTCTCGGCACATCTGAATTTTCAATTTCATAGATAATTACAAGCCGTCAGGTGAGTTGTTCCCCGCACTAGCGAAAACAGTTGATCCAGACGCCCGATCTTGTTAGCCTTGGTCAGCCGTAATACTTGATCCAGCGTGTTATGATAGTTCAGTGTTTGTGCCTTCAACCCCGAGTAACCCGATATTTTTAGTATGTTTCACGTTTGTTGGCACCTAGATGCACTTATGTCGTATAAGGCCAACATACTTTTGCGCCTAGATCTGTCCCGAACTTCGAGCGGACTTCCGTACCGCACGCTGGTGGATAAAGGCACGATGCTCGTGATGTATAGTTTGAACCTCATTTGTCCTCGAGGACTGCTTCTGAATGGTCGCGGACTCATCACCGACCATGTTTTCACACAATCTAACCGTAGACCCTGCTTCTCTGTTCCTCTAAGGGCGCATCAGCTAGTAGATAGCAAAAAAAACATCAAGCACTCGCAGTACGCAATGCGTTAAGCAACTGCCTGATTTTGCTCTTTCAAATCCACGTCGCAACATCAAACGGTATTCCAGCTTCTCCTAAGCTATACGCCACTGTCAGTTGAAATACGTATTCGCTCCCGGAATATGATTGTAGTCATAGCAGTTGCTGTGTCGGAGTTAGCCACGCGCTTAGCGTAGTATGGTCGAACGCTAAGAATGAGGCATGGTCTCAGCACAAATATTTGTGCGAGCGAGACTTCAAGAATGCCCTGGTAAATATCTGATCCCGAGGAATGAGCCCCATAGAAATAATGCATCGCCAGATGTAGATGACTCAGTCACAGATCGGCGTACCGACAGATTTGGAGAGATGGCCGAGGTGCAAGCAAAAAAGAACAACACAACTAGGACGTATAGAAGACCAGCATAAAAGATAATCACGTTCATATTACGAACTTACACTGCAAAGCAAAACTTGTGACATTTTATTAACACCGTGAGACTGTCTTCTGTTCATCCTGTTGATGGTTGCTGCAGTTCTCGGAAGTGTCTAATTACAATCTGAACGACCAAACGCAAGGTGAGGACCTCCCATATAGTGGTGAGTACCCAAAAGTCGACTATCAGTAGTCGTAAGTCTCCCTCAAAAGTGTAAACGCATTGATGGATGCCAGAGAGGACAGCTTCTTCTGACATTCGTCCCGTGAGTCTGATACACTCAAGTCATTCAGCAGAATTGAAGCTTACCGACTGAAACATGATTGTTTATCATTACGACAAGAACTACACAGGCAGTAATGATAGCCAATAAGGTTACAGCAAGGAAGATGAGAATTTTGATTGCTGATACATGGCACACAGCCGAGGGCCCGAGTAATCATGATAACTATGACATATCAGTCAAAATCAGTATCATTAGGGTACTGTGACTGAGTGACTCACCACCCCAGCATGCCAAACGCGAAGAAAGGCATTCATAATTGTGCATATTGCCTGAGACACAGTAATTGATGAGCCTCGTATAAGTAAGTTCTTCAAGGAAACTCACAGCTGTTTCAGTCGTTGTATTAAACTAACAAGCTCGTCAACAACCTCACTCACGCCTCTGGAATGGCGTAATTAGTTGGACGAAATGCCGGGCAATGGTACAGAATGACCACAAAGTCTGTCAGCGAGGCTCCCGGGAAACTTACTGCTTACCGCCAGTTAGGAGTAAACAAGGTGTATGCGGGGGGACTGCTGATGCTAATCGTGAGAAATGAGTTATTATCAGTGCCGACATCTTAGCCCTGAAAACATACACAGAGGATAGGATTCCAACATAGCGCACCCATGTTAAACCTGTCAACTGCGCCCATGAATATAGACCACTTATGCTGATATACAAAACAGCCATAAGGTCCAGCATTACCTCTGCCCTGAAACAAATCTGTTATCCTTCCTGTTGTACTTCTGATACGGGGCTCTGCTTACCTCACCCAGACCAGGTCCAACTGTAAAACCATTCATAGTGAGAGCCTGCTCTGGTGACGGTTTAAACCCCTCTACCTCTTGTCCGAATGACGGTGCTGGAGAATACCATACTGACATCGATAATCCCCTCCGTAAGTACTACCTTGCTCATCCCAATCGTATGTCAACACAGTAGAGGATACAACTGTGAAACCACAGTCAGAAATAGATAGAAGCAGGTGAACATCCACTCTCCATAACCCAAAGAAATAGCTATAATCATGGTACCAATTTGATTATCGGCCACCAACTGGGATTATTTGAGACTAGAGTTATATCGGAGGAATTGGATTTGGTATCAGTGAGTGGCGAATTGGACGCAAGTATGATGAATGATACTATTCGTGCTAGATATAACCATTATCATGATCTCACCGAGATAGCCTGAAGCATGATCAATGCACCCCTTACTTCATGCCAAGTTCTCGTATCACCCACCTCTGCGTGCCCTTCATCGATAATTGTGTAGGCTACACGTCACAAGCATGCGAAGGAATAGCGTTGGTCACCAGCTGTTTTAATTGACAAAAGCAATGCAAAACGCACCATATCATACAGACTGATACGGATATCCGTCAGCGTTGCATCAATTTGCACAGCCAGGTGACGCGCCCTTGTTGATTTTGAAAATCCGGATGTAGCTGCATGCTTGACAATTGATCTAGATGTGAATAATGTTTGATGCTGTGAATAGTGCAATAATGGAAGGTGAACAGTATATCCAATGGGAGTTGCTGCGTATGACTCGGAGTTACGGTGTTAGCAGGCGTTGGCATGCTACCACAATGTTGGATGGTCCCTCATGACTGCGCACAAAGATGGCTACCATTGGTTTCAACGCTTCTGTGTCCATGGACTCTGGAGTGGAAGTGGAGGTATCATAGGTAAACAGCAACCGCGATCTCCCAAGTGCAGCCATGCACGTACTCCAGGAAGAGGGTTATTCGGACAATCAGAGTATTCCAGCATGCATCAGCATGCGTTGCCTCCCACCAGCTGTGGTAAATGTCTCCAAAGGTTCCCTCCATTCTGCAATGAGTAACCCGTACCAGTACCTACTGCGTTTTAATTTTTAACTCTTGGATGCAAACTTAAAGTACTGTCGAGTATTATCTTCGCGATGTTCAGGGTTTATGCTTGCATCTGAACTGGTTAGAAGGAACGCAGTCGAAAGGATGAGAACGGTGTGTGTGTATGCAATGTTCGTTCCTAGTCTGGTCTCCCGCTTTACGTGGCGAAAACAGTTTACCTTCTGTATTTGTAGCATCACGTCATTATATTTGTTTTTATTGAAACTCTTCGTTATCGCCAGCAAGCTTTTTGCTGTTGCATCTCATTAAGAATCAATTCAGTGGGGTCGACCTAAAACACACCGCTGGCCTGGAGGATATGGGAGGCGTTCCGCACACTTAATTATTTACTTAGTCCTTGACATGCAGCCTCCGGCACACAAGCATGTACCTGCCATTTCATACTTTTACCCCTGCGCAAGCATTTGACCCCCAGCTCAAAACGTACCAAAATTGCTCTAGCCCATCAAGATCAGAGGGGGCGACATTCTACAACCGCATCTTCGTGAGTCGTCATATTGATTGTTAACGCGACGATGGGCTCCCCTGACGTCCCATCCTATCTCACGCAGCAATCTCCACTGTTCAATATTCCGCGGACGACGGTCATCTCACGTCCTGGCATATGGCATACCGTAAGTCTATGAATATTGAGCATTAGGGAAATGCTCATGGTATTCAGTGACGGGATCTTTATGCGGGGACTAGTGCCTCTATGATTGAAGCCACCACGGTCCTCCAGAGAGTCGCATCTCTCCTGAAGATGCAGGACTCTGAAAAGACAGTCAAATCGAGCCCTCCGCAAGATAGTCGAGTTTGCCCACGCCGACTGGAAAGCATCCACTGTTTTGTCGTGGTCACATGTTGGTCTTGTAGCAACTGAGTGCACAGGTTGATGGCCAGACAATGTATGGGAACCCCTCTCAATGACGCCTTCCCAGTGCCTAAGGAGCTATCGAAGACCCGATCAAGGTGGTCGTCATCGGATTTGTGGAAGTTACTGGCATTGACATCATTGAACTTCACAACGCACACGGTTATCTGCTGTTCTCTTTCGTCAGTCCTATCAGCAACACGCGCACAGACGAATACGGCGGAATCCTTGAGAACCGCATTCGTTTAACTCTCGAGGTCGTGGATGCTATCCGTGATGCCATGCCTGAAGACATGCCACTCTTTTTGAGGTATCTTAGAGTCCATAAGATGTTCTTGCTTGATCTGATTGATACTTCGTAGGGTTTCTGCGACTGAATGGCTCGAAGAAGCGCTTCCAAATGAATCATCGTGGCGTGTTGAAGATACCATCGAACTTGCAAGCATTCTTGTCGAGCATGAAGTTGACTTTCCAACGTCTCCAGCAGCGCTGATCGCCCGAAAACCATTATCAAAGTCAGCTCGACTTTCCAGGCACCGTTCGCACAGGCAGCCAAACAAACTGTTGGGGACAACCTTATTGTTGAGGCTGTCGGCTCAATTACCAATGACAAGACCGTCCAGGAGATCCTTGACAAAGGTCAAGCCGATGTCATCCTGGTTGAATGATTGGACGACTATTCCAAAAGAATCCGGGGATTGTTGGGGTGAAATTCCTTGATCGCGAGATAAGCTAACTCATGATCGACCAATCTTCCGATGTTATTGGGAGATTTGCGTCAGACTTTGGTGTCGCTATCAAGCTAGCGAATTATATCAGGCTACGGATGTGTGGATAGCCTTCAAAAGAAAATTGACTGGTGATTGCAATGACTCGGAGTTCTGAGAAATATAGATGCGGCGGACAAGAATGTCGGAATTTAGGACATACGAAGACCTTTAGTCACAAATATATACTGCGGCGGAGTCTGTTCCATCACTCGAAGTACAAAAGCAAGGTGTATTGAACCTTTGATACATTTAAATTGACAAAAAGCTCTCCACCGTGACTGCGACATTCTGGGTTTTTCTGATCAGGTAACTATCGAACACAGGAATACTTATGAGGGTAATCAGTATAATGAAGAATGTCAACTTTCATTCTCTGGCACTCCCACGCCAGCGCTAGTACTAAAAGTGGCAGGCGTCTTCATGCCGCAGCACTGAAGATCGTCTTAATCTCCACATGCCAAGCCGCCCCAAAGCTGCCCAGTGCACCACTGAAGTACTGAAGTGGTGGCATCCTGTGATGCTTTTATGGTTCTAACAGAGTTCTTAGTGATTTACAAATACGGGAAGTTGGGCTATTGAACTCGGAGTTGGTGGCAATTATAAATCGCACGTGTGTATCACTGAACGACGATGATCAATATCGTATCATACAGGGCTCGGATGACTGAGACCATTCGAGGTAATTCGAGCGTATTTTCTCGCCACTTTGTACGACCTTCCACGACCTTCCAGACGGTTGATCACAAATAGCTGACGCGGCGGTCCAAGTTGATGAGTCACCGCTGCCACTTCATGCCACGATCACGGTAATGTCACACAATAACCAACTGCCGAGGGGCCCATGCATGCGCAGGTCCGCAGGATGCTCCTGTATGTATATATAAGACCTTGTTCGAACCAGGACATGGTCAGTATCATCTCCCGCGTCCTCATCTACCAAGTCTTCTCTAGCAACCCGCTTCCCTCGCCGTGTCAGTGATGTCATCATCTTCCGGACTCTACATACCCGTACACCGACGGGCACCTTCACCGAGTTCAAGTTCATCAGGGGGTGCTTCACCAGCGAACTCATTATCACCCTTGCCTATGCATGATAATCGTGAGTATAAAATCCCCACCCCTTGAGTTGCAAATACTCAATGTTTACCACGTCATGCAGTTCATATCTACACACCTTCAGACTTGCTACTATTAGCGTCATCGCCTCTGTCAAAGTTATCGCGCGAGGAATTGAACGCCTTGCGAGCTACGGCACCAGAAATCGTGCAGAGCCGCAGGCAGCGCAAATCACATGAATGGCACATGAACCATAGCCCGTCCCGGTCCGGCAACCCTCGTAGACGCTCTCAATTCTCCTCGCGCTCACATCCAAACAGTTCTGAATCAGAGGGGGAGGGACAGGGATGGAGGAAGTGACCGGTTGTAGTAAGGCATATACCCATCCGAGTCGACCAACTTCATCGCTCGCGATCAGCCAATTAAAGGATACCCCAAGATCAGTGACAATCACGTACACCTCTCATCAATTTTTATGTAGATGAAGACACAGGGACTACATTTCCTTCTTTACCTTAGTATCAACCAGCTTATATGTACACATTCCTCTATTGTCTTCACTTTGACGATAACCCTATAGGTTTCCCAATGCTACCTATACGACTAGTGTTTAATTAGAAGAGACTATCATAGTAGGCCCGAGTTATCAGTAGTCAGGGTCTACCTAGCCTTATCAGATGATCACCCTTCAGTAGTACTGGTAACATATTAGTATCGTATTCCACCGGTACCCAGATGAAATCTTTCGAACGTATTAGTGGCCTCAAATCTGAATCTCCTCTAATACTGTAAACCATCTAGAGTTTCACGTTGACCTCTCTGTCCGGTGCCTGGTCTTGCCGCAGAAATCGAAAGCAAATAACCGTTCGTTCCGCCCCGGCATCGACATAAAACAGGGGCGCACGCAAGCTACACACATCAGAACGATATGGCTCGGTCTGCCACTTTCAATTCTTCCAGCCTCGTCGATGGACACTCCTTTGGTCGTTAGCTCTTCCAACGGGACCAAGGATGACCTGAAAGCTAAAGGTGGGAGGGAGTTGCATCATATTCCTGATTGTCAGACTCACTGTCATTAGGTTTCGTGCATTCCTCTGGCCTCCGGCCCTATTTTTGTTTGGCGGTGGATCTCGGCAGTTTTGGTTAGCCTGTCGAAAATCTGGGTCGGCACGTACGCTTATATTTATGAGATGACCCTCACGAGGCGTGAAGGTAGATTCTTTTTCATGGACATAAAAATGAAGTTTTGGCGCAATGACTGGGGCTAGTTAAGATGGACCTCCGAGGATCTATACACCGCAAAAATGTTGTCAGCAGGTTTCGAACCGACTCCAAGAGAAACAGATTTCGACTCTGGTAACCACTTGGCTAACACTAGTTAGACGAACCCCTGATGAAACCATCCAAGAACGAATGTCAAGGTGTGTTCCAAGAGAATAAAAACCTTGTTGTCGGCAGGTTTCGAATCTGCGCAGTCCAAGAGAAACAGATTTCGATTCTGTTGTGGAAGCCACTTTGGCCAGGGCGAAGTTGAGATGAGCCTCCGAGGAACTGTCCATGAGTGAATGTCAGAGTGTGTTCCAATACAAGAAAAGAACCTTGTCGTCTGCAGCTTTCGAATCTGCGCAGTCCAAGAGAAACAGATTTCAGTTCTGTTGTGGAAGCCGCTTTGGCCAGGGCGAAGTTGAGATGAGCCTCCGAGGAACTGTCCATGAGTGAATGTCAGAGTGTGTTCCAATACGACAAAAGAACCTTGTCGTCGGCAGGTTTCGAATCTGCGCAGTCCAAGAGAAACAGATTTCGATTCTGTGGTGGAAGCCACTTCGGCCAGGACGAAGTTGAGATGGACCTCCGAGGAACTGTTCATGAGTGAAGGTCAGAGTTTGTTCCAATACAAAAACAAGAACCTTGTCGTCGGCAGGTTTCCAACCTGCACAGTGCAAGACAAACAGATTTCGATTCTGTCATAGTAATCACTTTAGCCAGGATGCTTCCCAAGTTGAGATGAACCTCTGAAGAACTATCCATGAGTGATCAAGTGTCCAGGTTATGATAAGACATCTGGCGGTAGGTTTCGAACCTGCACCACTCGCGAGAGCAGATTTCTAATCTGTTCTGTTCTGGTGCCAGTTGGCTATGACTACATACTTAAGATAGTCCATGAAGCATCCATGCCATTCGAGGCGTGGTAAAAGAAAAAATATTATCGCGCAGGTTTCGAACCTGCCATTGATTTCTATCCTGTCACGCTTACCACTTGGCTAAGACTGGTCAAGATGGATGTTCGTAGTACGAGTCGAACATCATCATGCATTGACAGTAGAACATTTGCGGACGCAAAATGAAATTAAAAAGACTAGTGTGTTTGATTCAAACATGCCAGGAATAGTGAGTCGGGGCCCGGCTGGCGCTGGCACTCTTACGATCAGGGTATCGGGATATAGCGTGGGTTGACGAAACTAGGGAACAGTATATGGTAGGGCTTGGTGAGAAATACAGATACATCAGTTATTAACGGGTGATAACACCAACTTGAAGGAACATCAGAACGCACTTTTAGCCTGTTAATAATTGACCTTCCGACCAATATCGACCTCACTATATGGCACGAGATATCAGTCTGCACTGGTGCACGCCGGCCAGAAATTCTACATGATCTGCCATCCCTTGAGTATATACTCGAAACCATAAATTTACATCTGTGTCCAGTATTAATACATTCTTTTCCTTGTCCGACATCGAGTGGTTATGATCGTGACTTGGCTACTTGCAGCTTTCATCATCAAAAACCCAGTGGCGTATGTCCCATAGTCTGAAAGGAATCAATAAATCGTGCCGCAATCAATGTAACTGAGCAGCGAACCTTTTGGAAGCAGAAGAATTCTGCCCCCGTGAAATGCATCCCACGGAAACTGACAGGAGTGGTAGCACAAAACTCCTTCCAATCACCTCCAGACGGGAGGTTCTCGAGATAATGTTCAATACGCTGCATACCGTCAACTTCGCTCACCATAACGTGTCTAAGAAACTCACTCGCTGACCGGATCCAGGTGAAACACAGCCCTGCGACCACCAATAAGTTGCAAATAACTGACGAGAAGGATCAACAAACAAAATCTTTGTACCAGCTCCAGTATGGCGCGCAATCCGGCTCATGCTGGCTGACTTCCCAATGACCTGTTACATTGTTTGGACCCTGGACGCCGGAATATCAGCTGCTCGTACTACCAAGAAATGCAGGAACACCCACATGATCCTCACACCACTTAGGCGTGTATTCAGCGCCGTGGATCTTTACTGGTGTAGCCATGCAAGCCTCTACACGGCGGTTATAGCATGATGGAATGTTCACCAGTCGGGCGGTGTACTCTCGAGTGGCGTATGTCGTGCACGTGTGGGAAGCCAAGTCGGTCCAAAACATATTCAGTCTCAAGCGTTTGTCTTCTTCCGGATTGAAGGGACCACTACAAGTGTTAGACACTGATGCAAAGATCATGATCGTAATTGAAGCAGTTATGATAGCAATTAACGCTGTCCGAATGCAACTCTTGAAGGATTGATGGAAATGGGGAGGCTTGCTAGACATCAGAGGCTCTGCCTCTGACGGGCTACAAGGCTTCCCATCATTCATCAAGCATCAGCAGCAATTATCAAGCCTCACTC
>NW_024538815.1:0-24144 GCF_016647635.1 Suillus subaureus | reverse complement strand
CGCCATCAAACTCTATAACTTGGGGAAATACACTAGTTCAACAGAACCATGTACAATGTTTCGCCCAGCATTGAGAGCCACGCCCAGAGTTCTTTCAGTTTCCTCCATGTCCTGGCGCTTCCCTTCAGCTGGCGTTCGAGCAGCAAGAGTAACAGCGCTTCCAAGTTCATATCATTCCATGCCAAAGCCCAGCGGTCTTATCCTTGATCAAGTTAACGTTTATAGTAGGAGGAAAATATGGCATGCACAGAGAGGAGTTGCACCATTTCATTCTTCTAGGCCGAACCAGGGACTTCCTCTCATACCGATGTTACTGGGCGCTTTCAAGGCACGTTCACCTGAATAATTTTTGCAGATCCTATACTTAGTTTTTCAGGCTTCGACTACCGTAGAGGTAGTGCGCACCGCTGCCCGAGTTGCGCTTACGTTCCTACCCCTCATCTTTTTCAAAAATCGCTGGTCAAAGAAATACCTCAAGCACCACGAGAAATTTCATCCTGGTGTACCGGTCGATGAAGAGAAAAGGGCCGAGCTTCTCAAACGGATACGTGCAAGGACACTTGTTTTTACGTGCGTCTGTTTGTCCCTTTCACATTATTCTGTTGGCAATTCTAGCAAGCGCCGAGCAAACACCTATCACAGGACGGTACGTCATGGATAATATCCCATTTCTACCTATCAGCTAAGTCACTTTACAGATGGCGGCTTATCATCTATCTCCCGAAGAGGAGGACGAGATAGCTGCACAGCTCAGAGGCCCAAATTGGTATCATGCTGTCACAGAAATTCTCTCGACAGACGGTCCGCCCAAGTTGATTCCAACCACTGATTGGCGATACCAGTGGGTACGTGATACCTTACGGCGATTGGAGGCTGGCATTCCCATATTACAGCGTGAACAAGAGTTGGCTTCACATTGGTTAGATACAACTCCTGATCAGCCACCATTACCTCCACCTGCAGAGTATCCCCTACGGCCTCGGCCCCGAGCCACGGACACTATGAGGAGGTGGTCGGAAGGCCTCTGTGGGCGAAGCTCACCTCATTCAGCTCATGTCATAGCTGGACCACCATATTCACTTCTTATTGTTGACAAACCCGATGCGGCTAATGCATTTTCGTACGGCTTTGGGCCAGATGGCGCTTGCGGCGTCGTGGTTTACTCTGGATTCATTGACAACATCCTTTCCAAAGCTCCTTCATCAGCTTTCTCCTCTGGCTATACGCCACAGACTCTACCTGAAGAAAGCTCATGGTGGACACGCGTTTTCGGTTCGCTCTTTATCTCACCATTATCCATGTTACCACCCCATCCAGTGCCCACAGAGCAACAAACAGCTGAACTTGCCATTCTCCTTGCCCATGAAGTTGCACATCTCGTTCTCTCGCATCACCTTGAGACGCTCTCATCCGTCACTATCATGGTCCCTGCCCTGATTTCCATGTTTGCTGACTTCATGCGCACCCTCTTATTCCCCGTGACAATGCTGTTTGGGCCGTTTGTCAACGACGCAGTTGCCCAGCTGGGTAAAGTCGGTTCTGGGGAACTGACTAAAATAGGGGAATACTGCACTAGCGTGCACCAAGAGATAGAAGCGGATGTTGTATCCGCTAGGATCCTTGCGCATGTCGGGTTTGATGCGCGCCAGGCGGTAGCGTTTTGGGAACACAAACAGAACGCGCCTCAAGCTGCGAATGTTCTCTAACTGGTCGCCCGGGGACAAGCGATCCGAATCGGGTGCTTGCACGACAGATCACAGGTTCCTCACATCCTGTGAATGAGGTTCGCATAGAGAAGCTCAAGAGCGAGCTCGTCCGATGGGAACTGGAAAAACGCGTCGCAGAGAAGAAGCGTATCATAGGAGAGCTAGAACGAAGCTCGATACTGGCATTTGTTTGAGAGTATCCAGGCTTTAGGGCTACAAACTTGAGAAATGTTGTAATTTACTTGCTAATTGCAGTCCGTTCCTTTTGATATCTTTTATCCACGATTTATCATTAGCACACCCTCTCACTTTCAGTTTTACATTTAGGCAATGTTCTATGTACTCAATGCTTATATTGGACTCGTCACCCAAGTATTTTGAAAAAGCTCTTCGTGTGCTACCGGCTGCGTATATAGAGGCACCCCAGATCGAATATAGAGTATATTCCTGTTCCTCTCAGCGAAACCGATCACAAGACGTCGCTGATCTTCCAGATGTTGCTACTAACGATGACTATGTGCGTGTGCCAATTACTGCGTTTGTGGCAGCCGCTACGCTCCGCGGCATGGGTTGGGTGGACGGTGGGCTGTTACAAGCTCGAAAAAGAATGCGTTGGTCTACCGAAATCACACCCACCTCCTTCACGTCTTCAGCGAGGATTCTCAACACTTGATTCCGGTGAGCAAATCTTAGCCTCTCGCTGCCTCATCCTTCAATCCTGATTCCCTTTCATCCAGAATGGAGCGTGAATCGTTTTGGCACCACCACAACCCGGCTAATCGCCAATTATCCGATTTTTGTCGTGGTCAGTGGACGCCCGCAATGCCCCGTCAAATACCAGTTGGCAATATTTCTGTGTCGTGCAGGTTCTGAAGGCATCCTGAACAACTGCTGCTGTTATGGCAGTGGCGGAGGGAACTGTTTTTTGTATACCGAACGTTTCGCTACTGCGTTCTGTAACTTGCGGGGTCGCTACCTCATGTGGCCCAACAAGACTCGTCGTGAGTTTCTGTCGCTTGAGATGAATAGGGTACGAAGCACAGAAATTGTTGCTTGAGATGGTCAGCACCAGCGGATTTAACAAAGAAATACAGAAGTTAGTCGGTTTTTCCTGCCTCACTTTTTCTGACCGGCCATACTGGTAGAAGCATGCCAACATGCCACAGAATGCTATTTTGCAAGGAAATGGTAAAAGATCCGACAACAAATCTTTTCTGTGTCATCAAAGGATGCAACGACCACTCAGTGACAGTACATGCCTCCGAACGTCTGAAATTCGAGTTCGTGTCGCAAAAGCGGAGGGCTAGCAGGGACTCGCATTCGCTCGGGCCCCAAAGTCAATTGGGTCATCTTCAGCTGGCAATTGCGGTGACACCCTTTGACACCTTGCAAGTACCCCAATCTCCAGATGCGGCTATGTATATTCAATGAGCATCAGCCTATCAGCTTCTCAACTTGGTCGCTGCGCTGGCAATATGATGATCAATCGATGAGCGAGGGATCGGGACGAGGGACCGGGGATTCGAATCACTCCCATGTGCAGGATATAAAGGCTGGTCGTAGTCCTACAGTGTACCCCCATCCTCAGAGATATCATTTGAGATCCCCTCAGGAGATTCCATATCACCTCACACAGAAAATGCGTTTCTTCCTCGCCGTTGTTGTTGCGATGACATGGAATGTGCCTATGATGATGTGAGTATAAGCAGGTCGCTGTGCAGCCAGGATTCAATCACACGACTCACCTACACGCCTTAGGATGATGTTTTGAGCTGTATGTAGGTTGAAAATTGAGCCGGCAGCCCAATCACAATAATCTTTACCAATAGTTGGCGAGGACATCGACAGCCGACTTCACGCATGACTCATTACTACTTCCTTGCTGTCCAGATGGATGGTATGGGGGACATACGAGTGTACAGTAGTCTAACGAAAATATCTCTCTCAAATGAGCACATGAGCGGATTCAGAGCACAGCCGTTTGTCTCCGATACAAAGATATAAGAAAGATGGACGTGTCCGTCTTTGTCCATTTGGAGAGTCGAATCACGAGTCCCCGCGATTCATTCCTCGTGGTCCAGATGGATGAAAACGCGTCCGAGACTAATGAGCTGTCAGCCATCTGAGCTTCACGATCATTTCTCATCATCTGTGCTCAGACAGCGGAACCCTGCAAACACGTAGAATCAGCTGTCTGGGCATCAAGGACTAGATTGCTTGCTAGATATTCCGGATAATTTCAACTTGCCACTTGGTGCAAGTGTGGGCGGGCGGTTCGCTGACTTCCAGTAGATACGACAAGAAATGGGTTTGTCCACGTAAACCTCCCCTTAAATATTCTTTGAAACATCATAACTAAGTTAAATGAATATCACGACGGATTCTCAACCAAATATCTCTTTCACGCAGAACACTCGGCAAACATCTCCCTACACAGTACTGCTAGTTGATACATGTACACGCTCCTGGAAGACAATCGAAATCATGCTAGTTTCTGCGTCGGAGTTGGCCACGAGCTTAGCGTGAAATTCTCGAACGCTAAGGATGAGGCGTGGTCCCAGCACAAACATCTGCACGCTCAAGAAAATCTGAAAAGTACCACCGAGTATCTGAGTTCCCACAGAATTTGAATACTACATAGATGATGAGCAGTGGTTACAAGCAGATGTCAGTTGGCGCACCGTGAGCTCTGGAGAGAGATAACCAAGCTGGAGGCAAGAGACACAAGCAAAGCTAGCACATGCGGAACTTGAACAGAAAAATACATGCACATTCACATTACAAGCTCACCTTGCAAAATAAAGCACGTGTGATTTTATCAGCACTCTGAAACAGTCCCCGATGGTCGATCCTGCCGATGGGCCAAGTCGTCGCAGATCACGGAAGTGTTTTACAGCAATCCAGACTGAAAGACACAGTGCAAGGACCTCCCAAGTAGTGTTGAGCATCCAAACCATTGAGGGCAGAAGCTGGGCATCGCCCCCATATCCATAACTGCACATATATATGCCATAGAATATCAGCTCCTCTGGTGTTCGTCCAATGAGGCGGGTTCTTTAAGTTAACAAGTAAAGCTTACCCCCTGCAGAATACTTGAGGATTATTGCCGAGATCACTCCACAGGCGATGTTTGCAACCAAGAAGATAATAACAAGGAAGATAAGCATCATCCTAGATCTCTGATACATGGCATATAACCGAGCAATCATGATGACTTGCATCGTGTTTCAGACAAGTCAATATCACTGAGGTATTGCAACTCACCGCCCAGCATGGCAGTTATGACCACATTTGTCCCATTTGTTGCGTAGTTTATAATATTGCCTGAAACACCCAATTAGTGACCACCTCGTACCAAGTAGGATCAAACATTTCGACTCACACCTATTTAGTCATTATGTTGGGCCAAGCTCAATGGTCAGAATCTCACTCACCCCTACAAATGAGCGTATTCATTGAATAGGAATGAGATGGTTGCGGAATACTCACTGCATTTGTTAGCGAGACCAATGGCATATTTGCTACGTGCTGTGTCAGTCAGAAGAATCGGACACAGTGTATATGAGACATACTCAGAGTAGTGGCACTAATCGTCAGAGATGAGCTATTAGCACAGCGCCAATCTGTTGGCCTCTGAAACATACAAGGAATATGGTAGTCCAATATAGCGTAGCTAGAACATTTTGGAATCAGCAACCACGCTATAGTATAACATGAGGTACGAACAACCAGATACAGCACAGTTATGAGAGACCAGCGTTGCCTCTGCCAAAAATCCATTGTCTTCTCCTGTTTTTCTTCTAATGAGAATGTCACTGACCCAGACCAATTCAATCTATAACACCATTCTTAGCGAGTTAGCTACTCAGGCAACTAGCACCGACCTACCTCTTGTCCGAATGATAGCACTGGAAATATCATGAGAATACCAGCAGTTTTCGAATACTATCCTGCTCACCCCAATCGTATACCACAACGACGCCGGCAGCAACTGTGGAACAGCAGGTCAACGTTAGCTCGTCGCTCGAGACATCACCAATTGACACGACGAACCAAACCAATAGCTTAAAGATACATTCATATTGATTATCGGCCACCAACTGGGATCATTTGAGACTGTGGTCATACTCGAGGGATGGGAGTGAGGGAGTGGGGGTTATAACGATCAGGCTAGTGTTCGTGCTAGATATACCACCGTTCAGCGCTTGTATCGCCAAAATCGGCATGATGGTGATGAATATCTATGCCTGCCTCAAGGCCCTTGAAATGGGTTGGGTAACTATTGCGATGCAAAATCAAGAAAAGGGGAAGTCTTCGATTGATGAATCAAGGTAGACTTGGCCGCCGCCGATCAGAGAACTGGTGAGAAGAAGATATAGGATTGTCAGGATTCGTCACATTGGAATTTAAAGCAATATCATAATGACCGTGTAAATGCGCCGCAATCAGTATAATCACCAGCAAGAACCCATTAGCACTGGTTCACTGATCGGCGGTCCCCATTATTTCAGTTTCTAGCACTCTGTTATCATCTGGATCTTACTCGGTTCCTTCGAACCTGTACCCAAGTCAGCACTCAATGCAATGGCCTGCTGCCACAGAGAAGAATTATCCACCAGGCGCGACTAACATGATTGTTGATAGGAGTCACCTGCCTTGGTCGTAATTACTCCCTTTATTTGGTACAATGGTCGTCTTCACTGCCACACTTTGCGTTACGTCTATTATTCACACGTGCCATTTCTTCTTACAACCAAGACCATCAACACAAGGTAAGCATCTCCCGTGAAACACTCTTTTCAACCAAGCTTCCACAGGTTCTACGAAACAGTATGACACCACTTCTCGTTGCGCAGTCACGCCCTCTCCGAGCAAGTGCTTGTCTAAAACTGCCAGTGACTCCCCTCAACCACGCATATGCATCTTCCACTCCATTCAATATGGATATCTCAGATTAATATGGTGACGACCAGGAAGCAGACTTGTTGCCTTACCAGCCATCTTGGTTTCCACACTGGCATCAAGAATCATTGCCATCAATTCAATGCTATCCCTCGCATCCCATCCGTTATTTTCCCCACACTTTATTTGTTTTTATAAACGTGAATTTTCCCATTCGCCTGAGTCAAGTCCAGATTGCAGGTATCACGGTGGTTGTGTCCTGTGAACCAGAGCCGCTGTATTATCAGTGATCTGGGCCTCTACTCGTTACGGTCACTTCTCCTCATTCCTTCATTACACTCAGATAGATAATGGATCTCGAATTGATTTGCTGTTGTGAAATCTTTGGGGGCTATCGGCCATCTGAGTTTAGGCCGCTACTTTTACTTTACTGTTTCACAGAGCTTCTGTATCTCGTTCCACATGTTCGGCCTAGATGGATGATTCCACACGTATTCTGTGCTCAGACAACTGGTGGATTAGTGATACTTTGTCAGGTATGCTTTACTCTTCGCTCAGCACAGCACATCTTACCATGCGCATCCGTAATACTCGAACCATAAGTTTGTAAAACCATCATACTCCGCATCGCTGAATAAACCAAACAATTTTGGTCGAAGACATGACTATCTGATAGTGGTCAGCAATAGGTTGGTTCGATCAGATGATCAATGCCCAATCAGTCCATTGGTGGTCTCCAGGACATCGACACCATTGCTTCTACCCTTCACACATGATTCGGCACTCCTTCTCTGCGGCTCAGAGGGTGGCCAGGTGTTCTCACTGATCTGGCGCATTATCAGCCATCTGGAGTTTCGCGACTCCCTCTCGCTTCTTCTTCTGCTTTGCTCAGATACATGATAGAGCCAGTGTGGTCTGATCGAAGTACGTATGTCAAAATATCGTGTTCGGCGCCTTACTGATACATTTCCAGGTCCGCTTGACGCCTTCCGACTTGAAGCCCCCGGTTCTCTTCTCTACTCCCCTCTCAGCACTTCTCATCTCCTTGCCACGCGTATTCATTTGTGAAAGATGCATATACTCACATTGTAAGTCTCTTTTTAAACCGTTATGCTCGATATGCTCGAACCATGCTTGAACAGACGTCGATCGGCAATGAGTAGCACCCGCAACGAGAATAGACCTAGATATCTGATGATCTGATGTGACGCCAAATCACAATAATCCTTACCAATAGTTGCGGAGGACAACGACAGCCGACTTTCACCTTCACGCACGACTCATTACTACTTCTCTGCTGCCCAGATGGATGATATGGGGGTAGGCATGCGCCTGGCTCATTCTGCTCTTATCCATGACCCTCAGTCATTCAATAGAAATAGGCTGATCAACTCACAGGTGCCATTGAAGGTAGACGGCGTGGAGAAGGGCCATCAGCGATGAGTTCATTTAGGAACTACCCAATGACTTCCCAGGCATGCCTTGAGCCAGCCATGTAGGTTCAAAGCCAAGCTCTGTCGTATCGCATCACTGAGAATTCACTCGATTTAGGTAAACTCGAATAAACCAAACAGATGCCAGCTGCAACAACTCGGACTGGTAGCAAAATCGGGGATATGATCCCTGTTACATTCGACAGATCTTCTCGACTCCTTTGTGTTCAAAGAGATGCTGATTCAGGAGAAGACAAGAATAATTACGCTGCGGAACCCTTGGGTTATCAGCTACCTGAGCTCAGACACGCTACTTCAACTTTCCATTTGTTTGGTCCAAGTGACTGATAACTCCTGTTCGCAACTTCCCAAGTTGACTGGGACATCTTGGCGCAGCGAAGAAGATCTAGCATGCAGTCAGCCAGCGAGGCTTGGCCTGTAGTCACTCACTATTCCACCATGCAATGTCACAGCCTGAGCATTTGCACTGGAACCTCGGGAGTTCTGTCCAGACGCCTTCGTAATACAAGCGATCATGTACAACATGTTCGATTGAGGCTTGCTGTTAATGACATTCTATGTTTGCTTCAGGAAAGAAAGCAATCTAGCCATCTACATGCTGTACCAAGCGCGGAGCGCCACACGTCATGGTTGGATCCCGAGCCCAGGGAAGCAATTTCACTTGAGCACTTGAGCCCCTGTGGTGCATCACATCTCCTTCTCCTTTAATCCCGCATGCATGGTCAAGTTGGATTTCAAACTGGGAACAATTTACAAGTTGCGACCCGCATGTACGACAACGTTCAATGGCCCGCAAGGTCTCACTCCCCAACGTGTTGTACTTGAACCTCGTACAGATGCGGTCAACTGTGCACGACTCTTTCAAGAGTGCGGAATCGGCATGACATTGGATGTTGTTATCAATGATGAATTAGGGAAAGATACAGCAAATGCAGTTTACTCATCCGAGTCGTTACTACTGGAAATAAAAAATGATTGAGAATAATACTTCTGTCTGCAGTGTACCTGTGCGTCCAACCCAGCATACATTCATATGTCATGTTGTATGCATTACATGAGTTCGACTCATAGAATATTTACATGCAGCATTCAAGACAAGGTAAGGAGTACACCTCATAAGTAGTATATACACTTGTTATACAGTGGATCTTCACATCCGAGTCCAACCTTCGTCGATCCTGACAGACCATTCAACTGAGGCACTCCAGGAGCCACTTCAGACACGTGCATGAGTTCCCCCGTCACAACATCGCAGGTGATGATCCGATCTCACCGGGCGAACCCACTGGAGCAATCCATCGCAACCTTTCAAGACCACCCTGCGAGAGCAAATACACTGATGGTCAGGCTGACTCGACATGGGATGCGGGTGCCAATTGAGAGAGAGAAATTGCATCCAAAACATCACAATCACGATTACGGTCGACATGCCACAGATGAAGGTGCATTCGAGTGGCAAGTATGGCATGAATGATAAATTGGAAACTAGACACATGATAAGTAAGTGTTGCTTGCCAGCAAACCTTGGCAGAGACGTACTCTTGGAACATGCCGCTATACGCATACTGCATGAAATCTCAACTACAAGAATATATTCAGCAGATAGATGACATACATCGAGTAGCAGCGACGTCAGAACGTTCACGGTCGAAAAAACTGTAAGAAAGATGAGCAAGGATTGACCATCCCACGCTCTCACTTACACAGACCACATGCATAATAAAACACGTTGTGTTTCAATATAACAACATACAGACGGTTCTCGGTTGCACGCCAATTTCGTATGGCGCATGTGAGCGTGAGGGAAATCAGCACTGCATCAAGCATGAGTCAAAAGGCATTTATGAATTAATTCTCTTTAACGCACTCAGTTCTAATCCGAACAAAAGAAGGAAAGGGACAAAAAGCCTGACACTTCCTGAGGACTGATAACAGCCTGTAATACCTGGAATTGAGCTGGTCTCGACTGTGAAATGAAAACTGGGTCAAAATTTCCAGGCAAGCAAAGGGAGCAATTCATACACGGCGCAGTTGCAGTGGCGGAAAAGAGGGCAACCATAGATCCCACAATTACAGCCTGATGCTACGTTCACATTAGAAAGCCGCAATATTGCACGTGACTCACTGCAAAAGTTGATAGCGTAGCTACCCAAACGATCTTATTGTTATTCCATAGCGCGCAAGTCCTGAGGATGAAGAAACCTGGAGGGATAAAGACTCTGCACTCGTGATAAAGATAATAGAGCAATTACATTCTGAACAGACGATGGATATCAGGCTACAAACTGTAGAGGGAAAAGGTCAGCGACTGGTAAATCCGACATGTAGTTTGATGCACCTGAGCAAATGTTGTTGACAAATTGGCATGTCTAGATCAGCTTCCAAATAAGCAAGGTTCTTATCTATTGCAAGCCAACGTACATTGGAAGTCTCGTCTGGGACGAAGTTCACTGGCAACAGTCTGTTAATATGGTATCTTAGATTCATTGAGACTAAGGACGTACAATACAAGTGCGCAACGAAAAGAAGGAAAGGCACATATCGTGTCACAATGTACAAAAATTTGACCCTGTTCCAGCGGGAATAAAGTAAAAATATTCCCTTGAAGGGGTGCATTGTGAGGATAGGAGGTGATCTTGTAAATGATCTGTGTCACCTCCTCACGGATTGAGCAGACATAGTCGTATATCTGGGTAGGAACCGAATGACCAAGATGAATATTGGAGTGAGAAGATGGGGATGGTCATACCCAAAATGTAGCCATCGACGCTGAATTGTTGCTTAGCAGATGCGGTTTGCTGATGAAGTAATACATACCGTATATGGACTAGAAGCAATGGACTTCAAATCAGAGACCATTTGCATTGTCCAGAGGAAAGTTACCGTAAATATTTGGAGACTTCTAGCGGCTGCGATAGCGTCGTCAGAGTATTTCGAATCCATTCGATGGGGATGGGAGGAAGAGGAAGCGATATTTCCAGCTGAGAATCATGGAAGATTAAGAATGTGCTTGGAACTGGCATAATGAGAGCATGACATGGTCTGTGATCATCAGCTTGAGTCCCCGTTCCATTACTTAGTTGTGACGTGAACCGGGCTTGAAGCGCTGGATATCAGTCTGACCCAGAATTTGATAGAGGACACTTGGCATGATGATGAGAGCATGACATCGACTGTGATCATCAGCTCGAGTCTTGCTATGCTGAACTTCCCGTTCCATTGTTTAGTTATGACGTGAATTGGGAGCTTGAGGCACTGGATATCAGTCTTACCGACTCTGACGCAGGTTTTGATAGGAGATATGATAGCTTTACCTCGAACCTGGTGGAACGTTTCGCTGATGAAAAACCTTGATATCGATTATCGAAGCATCATGCGGACGCAATGCGGTTCGAACCTAAGTAACACTGCAGTAACCGTAATACTTATAGTAAAAGAAGGCTGGGATTACATAAATTTGAACCCTGTTTGATCAAACCAGGAACCAGGGACGGACGTCACGGAGTACTCCGAGTCGTTCTTGATTGCAAGCATCTGCAGCAGATACAGGCGTGTGACGCTGTGACGAACCTAAGTGCGTATCTATACAGTAGTCTAGTGTCGTCTTCACTGCCACACTTTGCGTTCACACGTACCGTTTCTGCTTACGAGACTGTATCAAGACCATCAACACAAGGCAAGCATCTTCCGTGAACTTTCCTGATCCACTAGGATATGCTCCCGGCTCCGAGTCCCTCGACCCTGCACCTCCTACTCCATTCATACGGACAGCTCAGATTAATATGGTGGCGACAAGGAAGCAGACTCGTTGCCTTACCAGCCATCTCGGCTTAGCTCTAAGTCCTCAGTCAGTTCCTCATAAGCTCCATGACTACCCCTGCTCGGGTGTTTGTCGTGAGACACAGAGATACAGACTCAAATCGCAACAGAATCATACAGGGTCAGCTAGACACACAGCTCAATGCCACTGATCTTGCACAAGCTGCGATGACCGCAGAGGCGCTCCAATCTGTCTCCTTCGGCAAAGCTTTTATGAGTAATCTCCAGCGAGCTTCTAAGGTGAGATGTGATGCTGACAGTGCTCACTGATAATACTCAATAACTCATATGTCGTAGACTGCAGAGAGGATCTTCCAGTACCACACTAGCATCGAGTTGATCCAAGACGTATATATACGGAGGAAATCGACGAGCTATATGCTTTGTGTCTTCCGCTGACAATTGTACCTGCGCGTCCAACCCAGCGGTTGTACATATACATTGCATGAGCTCGACTCATAGGATATTTACATGCAGCTTTCACGACAAAGTAAGGAGCGCACCTCATAAATAGTATATCCACTTATCATACAGTGGATCTTCACATCTGAACTCAACCCCCATCGATCCGGACAGACCATTCAACGAGAGTTGCCTGTGGCACTCCAGGAGCCACTTTGGGCCCGTGCACAAGTTTCCCCGTCACAACATCGCAAGTGATGATCCGATCTCGCCTGGCGAGCCCACTGGAGCAGTCGATTGCAATCTCCCCTTCCTTCCAGACCGCCCTGCGAGGGCACATATGCTAATATTTAGGCTGACTCAATATGAGGTGCGGGCGCCAACTGGGAGAGAGAAATTGAATCCGAGGCATTACAATCGCGATTGCGGTCAGCATGCCACAGATGGAGATGCATTCGAGTGGCGAGTATGGCATGAATGATAAATTGGAAACTAGACACATGATAAGTAAGTGTTGCTTGCCAGCAAACCTTGGCAGAGACGTACTCTTGGAACATGCCGCTATAGGCATACTGCATGAAATCTCAACTACAGGAATATATTCAGCAGATAGATGACATACATCGAGTAGCAGCGACGTCAGAACGTTCACGGTCGAGAAAACTGTAGGAAAGATGAGCAAGGATCGACCACCCCACGCTCTCACTTACACAGACCACATGCATAATAAAGCACGTTGTGTTTCAATACAACAACATACAAACGGTTCTCGGTTGCACACCAATTTCGTATGGCGCATGTGAGCGTGAGTGAAATCAGCACTGCATCAAGCATGATTCAAAGGACATTTATGAATCAATTCTCATTGACGCACTCAATTCTAATCCGAACAAAAGAAGGAAAGGGACAAAAAGCCTGACACTTCCTGAGGACTGATAACAGCCTGTGATGCCTGGAATTGGACTTGTCTCGACTGTGAAATGAAAACTGTATCAAAATTCCCGGACAGGCAAAGGGAGCAATTCATACACGGCGCAGTCGCAGTGGCGGAAAATAGGGCAACTATAGACCCCACAATTACAGCCTGATGCTGTGTTCGAATCAGAAAGCTGCGATACTAGACATAACTCACTGCAAAAGTTGATAGCATAACTGTCAAAACGACCTTATTGTTGTTCCACAGTGCGTAAGTCCTGAGGATGAGGAAACCTGGAGGAATCAAGACTCTGCACTCGCGATAAAGATAATAGAACATTTACATTCTGAGCAGACAATGGATATCAGGCTAAAAGCTGTAAGAGGGGAAAGATCAGTGACTGGTATTTCCGACATGTAGTTTGATGTACTTGAGCAAATGTTGTTGATAATTTGGCATGTCTAGATTGGCCTTTAAGTGAGCAGGGCTCTTATCTATTGCGAGCCAACGTACACTGGAAGTCTCATCTGGGACGAAGTTCACTGGCAACAGTCTGTCAATATGGTATCTTAGACCCATTGAGACTAGGGACGTACAATACAAGTGCGCAACAAAAAGAAGGAAAGGCACATACCGTGTCACAACGTACAAAAATTTGACCCTGTTCCAGCGGGAATAAAGCAAAAATATTCCCTTGAAGGGGTGCATCGTGAGGATAAGAGTTGATCTTGTAAATGATCCGTGTCACCTCCTCGCTGATTGAGCAGACATAGTCGTATGTCTGGATAGGAACCAAATGATCAAGATGATATTATATTGAGAAAATGGGGATGGTCATACCCAAAATGTAGCCATCGACGCTAAATTGTTGCTTAGCAGATGCGGTTTGCTGATAAAGTAACACATACTGTAGATGAACTAGGAGCAATGAACTTCATCAGAGGCCATTCGCATTATCTAGAGGAAAATTACCATAAAGATTTGGAGACTCCAAGCGGCTGCGACAGCGTCGGCAGAGTATTTCGAATCCATTCGATGGAGATGAAAGGAAGAGGAAATGGGTTTCCGGCAGAGAATCATGCAGGGTTATGAATGTGTTCAGAACTGGCGTAATGAGAGCAGCATGGCATGGACTGTGCTAAAGTCTCCGTTCCATCATGTTGCTTGGTTGTAGCGTGAATTGGGGCTTGAAGCATTGGATATTAGTCTGACCAATTCTAATGCAGGTTTTGATAGAAAATACTTGGCATGATGATAGTTTCAACTCGAACCAGTAGTGGAACGTTTCGCCGACGAAAAACCTTCGAAACACGCATATAAGTTACTCTGGTAGGGCTGCTCAATTCTTTGGGCTCGGGTGGGCTCATCCCTATCACATCGCTTAATGTTCGGAAATACCCAGCATCCGTCAACACCAACAAATAACGCGCACAGACAGCTGCGGCCCCACCTTGCAATAGACATAAAAGAAAGCAACCCATATATGGGCAAACTGATAATATGTTACGCTCTGGTCTTAAGTTGGATTTGGTGTGGAAGTTGCGTTCGCACCAGGAACCACGCACTTGTGCAATACTGATATAGGGATCGTGAGCTTTAGTGTTACACTACGAGGAGTGTTACTGTAATTATTCAAGCCCATCAAGTACTGGCAATGAGTGGTTGATGCTCTCCGTTATCAATGTCCGCATGGTATTTGCGTGTCAACCGTGCGGTCAACGCGCCGCCCTCCAATTGTTCTACCTCCTCCACGATGGTATACCCCCCTAACCGTGGCAAGACAACAATCCACAGCCAGTAATAGAATCCGCACAACTGTAAAGGGTCAGTTTTATGTAGGGTCGCGTTGTAAGTGATGTACACACCGCAAGGATACCAAGTCCCACCACACAGTAACTGAATGAATATGGTCAAATGTGGGCTCAAAAATGCAACAACATTAGACTTACATTGCGTACCAGAAAGACACGTCACCATGACCAGGTTCTGGTGGTACCCTTGTCGAATAAATCAGTTCTGCTACAAGACATTGATTCGGAGGGACAATACCATGGCATTATGAGGAGAAATATCGTGCTGAGGAGATAAAGGGAAACGTAAATATTCCTCGCACGGTACTTCGAAGGCGCAAGGCCAGCGAGCGATCGCCGCCTTCGAAGAAGCCACAATCCTATGGCAGTTGCAGCACTGAACACCTGCAACTTGTTGATCACATAATACACGACAGTGGAGTAAAATTCCTACTAGATTCGGATAAGAAGCCAAGTCCAACAGGAAGTTGAATGCATCTCCAGCTGGAAGGCCAACTATCACGATGACTGTGAGAAAGTACTTCAGACACACGGGTGCTAATGGTGTGCCAAATGGTTTGGTCGATGCAAAAAATCTTGGATACGGAAGTAGCCCCTGTCGGGCAATCTCACGCAATACGCGTGTCTGACCAACAGTCTGGCAGAATATGATTTTTCACATTATGATAAGCAATTTTCAAATGGGTTGCTCACCACAGCGATCTAGAAATGCATTTCGTGAGTAACTCAGGCATGCGAAATACACAGATCACACACGATGTTTCCGAAGCAACTTAAAGCAACCATGATCGGCAAGGTTTTGGCTGCAAAGCCCCCTCCGAATACACGTTGGAAAAATAAAGCCGCAATGAGCTGCCCAGAATTGCTTATCTTGTCCTTTGGCACTGCTGCCACGTAGGCAACATTGACAAAGAAAAAAAGACATGCGATTAAAAGCAGCGATAGTAAGCCAGCTTTACGCACTGTGCGCACAGGATCGCGCGTCTGGACTTCCCCGATGACGTTAAATGCGTTGCTCCAACCAGCAAATGCAAAATTAGTCTTGACTAGGGCAGTAGCCAAAGCATTTGGGTTGGTCGTGCTACCGCTAAAGGGGGACCGAAAATTGGCAAACGGATCGCGGATGTGAGTGAAACCATTAAGTACAAGGGCGCCTGTGAAGACCAAGCTAAAAGGGCAACCGGTCAGTAGATGACAGATGGTAAACGGCGTGCTCACAAGACAAGAGAAAGGACCTTCAACCCAGTAAGAAAGTTCACGGCCCTTAAAGACCATTTTGTTGACAGGGCAACGACTGCGTGGTCAAGTTCCAGATTGTACTTTAGCGCAAGAAACAAAAGAAGCTCACAACCCACGCCAACAGCACAGACTGCTAATGCAATAATGGTTTGCCTTGCGGGAGTGATGGGGACATCGAAAATTGTAAGTGCATATTGCGCAAATACAATAGAGTTTGTCGCGCTAAAACTGATCAGTGTAGAAGCAATCCCATGAATATCTCATTCAACATGCAAACCGTAGCACGCACGACAGAAGAACTGAAGTTACAGCGAACATGACTGGGACAAAAAACTGCGGACGAGGATATGCCTGCTCCAAGTACACAACTTCTGCCCCGGATCTCTTTGGGAACATACTCGCATATTCACCGTAGACCATGAGACCTGCGAGTGCAAACAACGGAGCCAATAGCCAGAAGGTGAAGAGCAGGCCGATCGAGCCAACAGAATTCAGTATGACGCCCGGGACAGAATATATTCCCGCGCCGAGCATTCGCCCGAGATTGAGCATGACAGAGGACAGTAATGTAACCTTGTAACCCAAAGGATTGCTCTGTAGACGATGTGAGTATTTATCAGATACAGGTGGATTGTCGTTGCCTTCTCTATTGGCGCTCCCACTGCTGACACCTGGGCGGTTCCTTCATCTTGCGCGTCCTCGCTTTGAGTGGGGACTTCGGAGTCCAGGACGTTGTCGATGTTGGTCATGAGAGCGGTGTGTTGATAGGGCTGGTGTTCGGCAGGGCCGCATCATATATTCAAACACCCACAAGAGTCAGGGCTCCCGGCGAATTGTAGTAGTCATCGACTACCATTATGACGCAATCACTGGCAATGACTTCGCGCTGCGGCAGTACGTCGTGAGACAAACCTTGGTGCAGTACTTGTAGTACCTACGGCGGCTGGCAGTTTCAGTTTCTGAAACCGAGGAAGTCACGAAGAGCTTCTACCAACTAGTAGTACACAGTAATAAGGAGTGAGTGCATGAAGGCTGAACTGCGACGCTTCCCTGAACGTTGAATATTTGAATATTGAACATTGACTCGGAATTGGTTTCTCGGAACTTCCATAAGCAGTCGCTTATCTTTAATGCCACCAGGGCCCAGGCTGCTTCAAGTATTTCCTTAGCAAGTTGTTGCCAACGCCTTGTTCTCTCTTCCCAATTGAACTTGCATGCATGTTTGTCACGATCATAGCTAAGGAGCCTGGACTTCGTCAGTTCCTTACGTCTAATTTCTCACTAGTCACCGACCTCTCAATTGCAACCCCTTCCTGCTGTTTAGTTTTCAGACTTGCCGCATGAGCAGCACTATTACCGGTGGAGTAACGTTGACAATGTGTGTCCCACTTGCTGAAGCCTAATGCCCGAGGCTTGGGCTCCAACCGTCATAATATGCAACATCTAAGCGTACTACTATAAAGTACTCGATACTCGATCGTCACAAATGCATATGCCCTGGAATCCACAGATCTATAAGATACACTGCGCAGCTGAAAGACTATGCTCCAATATGAATGAACACGACTCTCTGGTCCATTGGTACTTTATCCTTGTCGACGGCTTTGGAAGCCTTATTCAGAGCCCTAGCTGCGTTCGTGCAGTTGATTTTACCGCTAAACATCGCACCATAGAATTCTTTCACCATATGGTGAGCAGTGGTATCATCCACCGCCCACATTGTACCGATGACACCTCTGAAACCAGAAAACTGCATCCCTGCGGCGAGATGGATGACTTCATCAGGTGCGTTCTTGTCACCAACCGCGGTATGACAAGCAGACAGGAAAGCGAACTCCGGGTTTTCTGGTTCGGCTTGTATGATGTCTGAAAGCCGCAATGGCTTGTCGCGGAGAGCAAAGGACGAATCGAACGGCTGAACAAGATCTTGCTTGCCGTGGCAGGCAAGGTGGACCCATGAATTAGTTTTTAAGGCTTGGATCGCCCCGCTAACGGTTCCTTCGTCCCCGGAGACCTCTGAGCATGACATTGATGGAGGTACAAGGGATTTGACAAGCTCAAGCTCTGCTCCTACCGCTTCCAACTCCTTTTCTCCACTTCTGGATTCCGGTTTTGATTGACCTATGGAAACAAAGGACAGAGTATTCGGCGCGACCTTGGATATATTTTACCGCCTTGAGCGTATTAAGGCAGAAAGGGTTGGTGTATATGACGAAACATAAACGTTGGGCATGTTGCTTGCTCCCTTGCGGTATGGTCCAGCAGCGTGAATGGGCAGCGAAGTGAGTTTCGAAGTTGGGCACCACCAAACACGAGAGCCCTTCGGCACGATGGTCAAAAGTACCTCAACAACAGGAGCCAACACAGCATCCCAAAGTCTGCGGAAGACGGGTATAAGTTGCGTTTCTCTCATCTTCTCTTCTCCAACTCCTGCAGTATTCCGCAGGACATTGCGGAAGTCATCAGACATGATGGTAATGCCCACTAGCGAGGCATCGGGAAGTGTAATGAGTCGAGGAGGCCCGATTTTGGTAATGATGATCGCATCGCATCGCTTTATGCTTGCATTGATGATAACGACGGGGCCTGCAATCGCAGCTGCCCTTAGCTCTTTGTAGGGCATTGGGGCCAAGAAATACGCAAATCCTTGCTTTTGCCGTATTTTACTCACTACAGCATCCCATTGAGAAGAGACCTGGCGATATTGACGTGCCTCTTCCTCCTGCTGTGTTCGTCTCAGTGTTTCAGTGACAGTCCTGATACCCGAGGAGGAGTCAGACTGTCTCCTCCCAAGCTCAGCGCTGAGGAACCCAAATTCATCCGCAAGTTGACGCCCTTCGTCATCAACGGCTCGCAAATCATTAATGGTTGCTCGAAAGCGAGACATCTGGGACCAAAGAAGGCCTCTGCCTTGTTCTGAGAGTTCGACTGCCAGTTCGAGATCGCCCGCGCTGATCGCGCAGGCAGTAGCATCTGCAGCGAGTGAGGGCGTATCACGCAATATACCTCCGAGCAAAGCTTTATAGCGCCCAGAAACCGTAGGAGTAGCCATAATATGACGATCGAGTAGCTTCATAGAAGTTTTGTATGCTTCCAGAGCCGACGTATGATGAAAAACATCGGCATCCGTTTTCCAACGCAAAGCCGCAGTAAGCTGATCCCATGTGTGGATCCCAGGTGCGCTAGAACCCAGTTGGTGATACTGGAATGCCTTCTCTAGAAACGAAGCATCCTCGGTTAGCCTGTAGTAATCTCCATAAATTGTCGTGTACAGGTGGTAAGCTAGAAAAAACCATGGGTGTGCTTCGGGCAGCTTCTCACTGGCAGTGGCAAGAAGTGAGAGAGCATTGCGAAAGCCGTCATCGTCTTTACCCGCATTTGCACGCATATGCCTGCAGCTTGATAGGGAAATCAGCGCAAGCGGCAAATCGGGATGATCCTCTGGCGAGATCATCACATATGCCTCAAAATGGGCAATCGCAGCATTCAAATCTTCGATTGTCTGTCGTTTTACATACATTTTCTGCAAAGAACGAGCAAGGTTTCGGCGGAGGTGAAGCGCCTGGGGGTTATTGGGGGCAAACATGGGAAGCGCTGTTTCAAACATCTTGATACTTTCTTGCAAATCATCGATGTCTTCTCGTTCATTGTAACGAGCAGATAGTGCAGTGGCAAGGTAAGTCAAAATGTGCCGTCCCTCTGATTGGTTGGGATGATCCCGAGCCGCCTGTAGATAATTCACTGCGATGTCCAGATCAGTGATGTCGTGTTGGTTTTGGAAGCGGGCGAAGATGGCATATGCAAAATTGGCAAGACCTTTGGGATAGTCCGGATGGTAGGTGGCCAAAGCACGGGCTTCGACAACATGAGCTAGATGAACTAAGCTTTCATCGAGGTCATCCAGGGGACCGAATATTTGGTATCGCAGTAGGAGAGCGTTTCCGAGACCCGAGAAGGCAGCAGAGTGGTCATCATGACCAGGAGGGCACGCCTCGCATGCCGTGCGATAGTGATTGACTGCGCAATTAAGATCGTCTGCGTTCCCGTTCTGCTCAAAGCGAGCTTGAAGTGCAGATGCTAGTTGAATGAGGGCACGGGAAAAGGCTTGATGACCTCTAGATAAATCTTGCATTATGTCTCGGTAAAATGAGATGACATGCTCTAGGGCGTTCATGCCCCCTTCATGGAAATATCGCTGTAGCAGAGCATCTGCACGATCCATGGCAAGGACTCGATTGGAGATATGGTGATCTGGGACATCTCTGAGAGCTGAGTCGCAGTAATCAATTATCCTCTCCAGATCTCGAACGTCTTGTCTCCGAGAAAACCGTGCAGACAAGGCGTTGTTGACATGAGTCAACAAGGGAAAGTAGTTAGGACTCTCTCTCGGGCAGAAATGTATGGCTGCCTCAGAGTGCTCGACAGCAGCATCGAGATCAATGATATCTCCACGCGTCTTGTAGCGTATGATGAGGCAATTGATCCAGACCATAATCACAGATATATGTTCTGGGTGCGAGGGTCCACACAGAGCCATGGAAGATGTTATGTGTGTTATGGCGAGATTAAGATCCTCGGGAACGCCGTAAACCTTGAAGCGACTCATCAAAGCGATCGCAAGACCGTGGAGGGAGGAGAAGCGATATGCATGCGTGGGGGACTGATTGGCTAAGGAGTTGGTATAGAGCTCGATTGCATACTTGAGGTCATTGATGTCTCCACTGTGCGTAAATCTCGTATAGAGATCACCCGCGTAGTTGGCGAGGAGGGAAGATCGTGTCGGGTGATTATCAGGGCAAGTTGCTAGCGCAATGCTATAATACTTTATTGCTGTATTTAAGTTCTGCAGGTCACCGTTATGCTCGAATGAATACCGCAATGCGAGTCCGATATTCATGAGAATTGTTACGTAAGATGGACTTTCGGCTGGACAAAGTTCTAACGCTCCGTGGTGGTATGCCATTGCACTGGTGAGATCATCCACGTTTCCTCTATGATGATAGCGAACACATATTGCATCGGCAAGGCTTGACAGGGTCGAGAAACGGCTTGGGTGGCCAGGTGGTCGCAGCGACAGACATTCCTGGTGGATTTGAATCGAGAGATCTAGGTCTTGAGGATCTCCAGTCTGCCCAAAACGACTAAAAACTGCGATAGCGTAATTGTTGAGGAGGTTGTGACGATATGGGCTATCTGGAGGACAGCTGGAGGTAGCTGCGCTATACATCATAATGGCTTGTTCGACGTCCTCGAATTTTCCTTGCCATTCAAACCTCCTGCGAAGCATGCCTCCCAAGTTGACCACCAAAGGGACGTAATATGGTGATCCAGAAGTCCATGACTCTATAGCTATACTCCAGTAATGTACGACTTGCTCGAGGTCGTCAATGCTATTCGAGTGCCGGAGACGCATATGGAACGCGAGACCAATGCTGTTGGCACAAGCAGCGCGATCTTCACTACTAGAGGGCAAGCCACTGTACCACGCTGAAAGGATTCGGATGGCCTCTTCTATGTCTTCACCTCGGTGCGTCTGGTTGTAGCTACTCATGAGGCTATTTGCTCGATCACTCAATGAGCCCCAATCCATATTTTGAAGACCGGTTCCCGAGTCATCATCTGCAGACTGGAGCCCGATTAGAGTATGACCTCCTGTGTCAATGGATGGGTCGTACAGGCGTGAGGCACCTAGCACCTGCATCGCTCCTGTAGATGGCATATAAGGCTCAACAAAAACTCCAAAAAGCTTATTCAAACCTTTCTTCATTCTGGGAAGGCATCAATCGGACAGATAACGAAACACTTGATGGAGGTAAATCTATAGAAAAACCTGCATCGGGTATCAGTCGGTCACTCATGGGGTCAGAAGGTGAAACTTGCCATCGTCTTGTTCAATGCCATGTGCGGACTTCGGTTCTGCTAGAGAGTACTGCACCTCCCCTTCCAGTGATGTAGTCTCGGCTTCATCGTCTATGATCTTGTATAGCTTAAACCGCACGATGCTAGCGTCTTTTCCCGTGCTTCAAGAATGAAAAAAGTTGAAGTAGTCACGGTGGGATAAGAGCCTGACTTACGCATTACATTTTGTGTTGAACACTATTTTACCCACCCCAAGTATCTGGGTTGTTCGAAGAATTTCCACATCATCAAGCTCGACTGATATATTGTAGCGAGACCTTTCATCATGGTTTTGTACGCCGATCACTAAAAAACGAGTTTGTGAGCGATAGGGTCGATCTGAGATGACAAGTGATCATTCCCATACAAGTCAATGCGTGCATGCAAACGGCGTAGTCTTGTTGGCTGCTCAATCAAAACTGTAAACATTATTGCGCATGGGAAAATAAGTGTATTACCTTGACATGATTCTCACTTGCTTGGTTGTATCAATGTTGCTGCATCGAGCAAGAGTTGCGGCCGTGTGGGCGGGCTCCGAGGCTAACAAGGGCAAATAGTAACACTGAACATCCTTGAATTCAAGCTTCAAGCCTTCTGCGCAGTCTGCACTTACTTGACTTTATTCAAGTACCAAGTGACCATATGTAACGAGGTCCAGGTAAACACCGCTGCAGACGTTCAACTCCGGTCGTTCCCGTGTGTACTTGTACCAGCTGCAACATCAACCCCAGTGACTGGTGTCAAGTCGGGATTCCGACCGCAAAAGTTTGAACCCAAGTTTGAGCTAGTCTCTCAGAGCTACGCCACTCTGGTATAAATATACAGGCATCCAATAACGCCGCTGGTCGCTATCTTGTTCGTATGTCACGGTCCAATCAGACGAGATTGCTAACTTTGTTCGACCAACCGCAAGTTGGGCAAACTCACTTGGCGGCGGCCATGGTCAGTCTATAGGAATGCCTGTCCAAATTTTCGCTGTAAAGGTGAGAATATCCGCACCAGCTGAGCACTGCTATTCGATCATCGAATCATAAATCCGTGATACTACTATGACGAGGACGTTTCAAGCTCTGCCCACTCTTTCTCAATCATCCTTTTGGCTATTTCCACCACCGAATAGGGCGCTTCGGCAATATTTATCCCGACCTCCTTATACCGGTCAGTGACCAAATTGTGGGCCATGTCATCCGACACCCCATCGACAGATCTGTGGCTTGAGCGATCTCGTCTCGACGGAATGATGTTAGGAGCAGTATCCTACGGTAAGTTTTCAGTCTGCGACAATTTGGAAGTTAACATATGTACCGCAACAGGCGGATTCTTTATCCTTACTGTACAAGCGGCGGCTACTCTCATGCGACGGCCTCAACATGGTGGGAAGATTGCAGATCATCGCTTAGCTCTACTTCCCTACGTCTTGATCACTTTTGTATTGGGGACAATAGGCTTCGCTGCGAACGCAAAATACACCCAGATGATCTGGATAGACCTTCGTGATACGCCTGGTGGGCCGTCGCATTAATTGAGAATGAAGTGGCTTACCCTATCAATATTGTGGCGATTTCCTGGTGAAATGCCTTTGCCTATCCATATCAGGACCTTTGATGTTGACGTTATTGTAGTTACTTCGTCATGGAGTGGTTTATGCAAGCCCTGCTTGTAAGTTGAATATTTTCCATATGGGCAGGACAGGTCTGACTCAAAATATTTAGCTTCACCGATGTTGTGTGATATGGAATTGGGCGAGATACGTGATAATCCCGATGTCCGCTATCTATATCGCCATGATTAGTGCGGTCCATGATTTATCAAGCGACAGCAGTCACTGACATCTTCAGCAGCAATGTCTATCCTCGTCTTGATCCAGTCGAGTGCCGGCGTCATATGGTACGATAATCAATGTCCAGCTTGCCTACCTCTGCACCGCGGTGGGGCTCAGTGTCATCTATACCGTTCTCGTGACGAATCGCTTGCTCGTCATGCGAGGTCTGATGAGG